>NW_022872892.1:0-35661 GCF_900324485.2 Mastacembelus armatus | reverse complement strand
GGGCAATTTAAAGGGCTTTTTGCATTGACCGGGAATCGAACCCGACCTCCCACGTGGCAGGTGAGAATTCTTCCATTGAAACACCAATGCCTCTGCACAACCTAAACAGTGATGTCCATGAAATGGCAACATTCTCACTGTGCCCTGGGCACTAACCACTACCAGCTACTGAGACGGGCATATGGATGGATAGTTGGCGCTCTACCTTTCCCTTCTTCTCAGAAATTATCAGCCAGCATCATCGCCCCTCTCTGTTTTCTCCAAAACTGTCAGCCAATCCCTGCCAAATTTCTCCATCTTTCCTCAAACAATTACAATCTGTGTCTAGCTTCTCCATCTTCTAGCAAAAAGTCCATTGTGTTTGAATTGAGATACGGATTTGGATTTCATTCAATCAAGAAAATAAGGTAAAGCCGCAGAACTCTTATTCTGTAAGCTGGTTCATTTGTTACAAACCTATGAAGTCACACAGAGGTGTCGCCCAAACATACCCATATCTCTGTCCATAGTTTATACTCACATTTCGTAATACTCATGAAGGATTCTTAATGACACTGTAATGTTAATGGTCACAAGGAGTGGCAGCTTTATGTGCTTATCTTACACAGTAGTGTTTTAGCTGTAGACAGTTAGTCGCTGTAGCTGTTCGTGTCTGTGTTAGTGTTTGGTACCAGCCTGAAAACATAGCTAACATAGATCTGAAGTTTCTCTGATCCAGTGGATCCAGTTCCACATCAGCATTCTACATCAGCAAGAGAAGTGTCAGCCTTGTTTACTCTGATAACATGAAGACTCACTGTAGAAACTCACATTTACCAATCCAGAGCAGGTTTAAGGACCTTATCTGGCACCAGACCACCTCTCATCACAACACACAACATTAGAAAATCTATTTTAAAGTCACACAAACACTGATTTGCTGTGCAAACCTCAGTGAGAGGTTGAAGAGTTGCTGGAGTTTTCCTGCAAGCTGCCCAGCACAGGCTTCGAGTGTCCTGGGGTTGATGTCATCTGGTCCTTTAGCTTTTGTTGCTTTCAGTTTCATTCCTCTCTTGCTCAGCAGTGATGGCTCTGCAGGAAGTTTTTGTTGAGCAGCTGTTGTTGCAACCTGCCACAAATTTCCAATCTATTCTTCCCCTTTGCTGCTGATGAGACATGTTCAGTAACACCCATTGTTCACATGTTGGATTCAGTGAAATTCCTTCAGTCATTTTTCCCTGTGTTGGCTCTTTACATGCATTGTGTTTAAAGACAGGTTTCATTATTGCTACGTAAACTTTTATAGGTAAACTGTTGATAAAACCATGAGCTCAGCAGGGGTTAATATGTATTTGTGTGGTAGTGTGGCCGAGCGGTCCAAGGCGCTGGATTAAGGCTCCAGTCTCAGTTGAGGCGTCGGTTCGAATCCCACCACTGCCAGTTCTTTGTTCTCATAGTGAAGTCTGTGAAAACCTTTCTCAGTTCAGGAGCTTCTCCTTAACTCATTGTGATTTGAATATCAGTGAAAGACAATACAGTTAGACATAACTGTGAAACTGTTTCTTGTTCTGCTTAGTGTCACATGACAGAACTCGCCCTTGTTGATGTTACAGTTACTGTGCACAAAGCCCTCTCTCTTTCCTAAATATGTCTTATTAGAATTGCCAGTGTTGATAGAAATGCCACATCATAGTTGAAAGTGTTTCCTGTTGTAACGTTCAAAGACTCAAAGATTTATTGTTAATTCAAATACATGTGCAGGACATACATAGGAATCAAACTACTGTTCATCAGAAACATCAGTTCTATCAGTTTACTGAGGACAATAAAATCTCTTTCCTCTTTCGCCTTCTTCATTTATATTTGTCCTTGTCAATATAATCTGAGTCCTAGATCTTTTCCTTCATCACCAGGTGTCTGACCTTGACCTGATAAATTCCTGTTATTTACTCTGTTTCTCCTCAATGATTATCCATCAGTATTTTCCCAAAGGAAACACACATGATGGTTTCATAAGTTAATCTTTCCAAAATAAACTTTTTTATTTGTAATTAAAATTTTAATTTATTCATGTTAATTCTTTGAAAAAAAAATTAGCCTAAAACAGAAACAAGAGGAAAACACAGGATTTGAGAGCTGTTATGTGAAGGATAAGTCAACACTTGGCTCATTTGTCCAGGGGTATGAATCTCGCTTTGGGAGGTCCAGGTTTCGAATCTCAGATGAGCCCAATGTGGATGGGATTGTAGTAAACTTCTCTGTAAAAATCCTGAAATGTTTATATGTACATGTTACGTGCCCCAAGTGCCGGGGCTGCGTAGCAGTGGATGATACAACCTGAAAACACGATATGTGGTAAAGACCAGAAACTGCACGGTACGCTGCCATTCACATCCAGATTGCATCTGGGGTGGGGACAGGAAATCCCACCGTGAAACCAACCTGGGGCAACACCTCCCGCACAAAGGTTCCTTCTTACCATTCTATTATCCTTATTAAATCCAGGACATTAGGCTACTGAAATTACACAGTAATATGTTTTCAAAATATAAATGGCGGTGCCAACATGAGGTGTATGTTTACATATTGTAATTACCAATTTTAAAATAAGAAATCAACTACAACAAAGTGGTGACATTTTTAGGTGTACGCTCCCCAACTTAAAAGGTGTCTCCCGACGCTTAAAAGTGTCCTCCAGTGTTCTCAACATCTGGAGCAGAGTCCGATTAAATCGCTGGGCAGGGTTGCCCTGTGGGTGGTACGGCGTTGTGCGGGAGTGACCCACACCTGACAGCTGCCGAAGGCCCCTGAACAATGCATTTTCAAATTCACGGTCATGGTGCACCTTGGCAGGGTAACCAAACCGAGGGATAAAGTCACTGAACAATCTCTCTGCAGCAGTTTTTGCACTTATTTCTAGTTGGATACACTTGAGCAAACTGTGTAAAATGATCTACTGCAACAAGTATATATTCGTAGCCTCCTTTGCTGTTTTCCAAATGCATAAAGTCAATAGACAGTAGGTCAATGGGCGCACTGGTGCTGATGTTGCCCATCGGTGCTCTCACATGTGTTGCAGGCTTCTTTTGCTTTATACAGGGGCATTCCCTGGTTATATAGGCCTCAACGTCTTTTTTCATAAAGGGCCAGTAGAAGCTGTCTCCGGCCAGGGTAATAACTCGTTCGACCCCGAGATGACCCATATCATTATGCAGGTGTTTTAACACTAGGGGCCTATACTCTGCTTGCAGCACTAGCTGTCGCCTACCCCCAGCCTCCCTGTACAGTAAGTCACCTTGAATCACCAGTTTTCCCCACTCACGCATTAGTCTTCTCACTAACCTGTCTGCATTTTGTCTGGCTCTGTCGGTCAGCGTTGTCTTTGTCTCTTTCAGTTTAATAAGCTCATTTATAGTAGTGTCTTGTCTCTGTGCTCTCACTAGCTCCTCGTGGCTAAAGCTAGGAATGATTGGTTTGTCTGGTTCAGTGTATTGGACCAGATTTAAGGCAGCTACGTAGGCAATGCCATTTTTCTTTGCTGCCTCACTTCCTTCCCAGAATGTCTCTGCTGAGCTCCTCTGAATACTCCTCCACATAACTCTCAATGTCCAGGGGGAGGCGAGACAGAGTGTCTGCATCCACATTAACTTTACCAGGCCTATATTATACGTCAGGGGATTATTGTCTGTGTAATCTGTGAATCCTGGTGCATAAAATAGATAATCCCTGAACTTCTCACATATGGCCCATTTAAGAGCTAAAAACTCTAACTTAATGCAAGAAATAGTGGATGGGGGTCTATGAAGGCAACTGGGCACCTTTGCCTTTCTTTGATTTCACCTGAGTGCCTTCAGAATGTCCTTTCACTTGTAGCAGGCCGTACAAGGGTTTTGCGATTCTGGAAAAGTCCTGGATATAAGCACGGTAATAACTAAGGAATCCAAGAAGCTTCCTCAGCTCACCCACATTTGTTGGTTTCTTTTCACCGAGTGACTTTACAGCTTCTATATCCTTTAGATCAACTCTGACTCCATTTGCTGAGACCAGCCTACCTACATACCTCACCTCTGCTTTCAGCAGCTCACATTTTGTTGGGCGGAGCTTTACTCCGTGTTGTTGCAGGGCTCTGAGGACTCTGCGCAACACCTCCACATGTTCAGCAAATGTCTTTGAATAACAAAGGATATCGTCCAGGTATGGGATACAACAGTCATCATGCAGAGTGTTAAGCATTTCTTCCATACTGTGCTGGAAGGCGCGTTACTGAGTCCAAAGGAGATCCTCACCCATTCATACAGTCCCCAGGGTGAGATTAGATTAGATTAGATTAGCTTCAACTTTATTGTCATTTAGCAGGGTACAGGTACAGAGCCAATGAAATGCAGTGGACATCCAACCAGAAGTGCAAAGAAGCATTAAGTACCAAGTGCAGGTAGAGTATGGTTGTGTAGACAATAGAGATGAATAATGTACAGTGTATAGATGGAAAAATCCAGGTTTCCATATAACTAATATATGCATGTAATATATATGTACAATATATTGCCCAGGTATATGGGCAGGCTATGGAATATAAAAAAAATAAATATATCTATATATGTATATAAATATAATGTATAGTATAGGGTGTTAGCAGTGCAAGTCCTGGGTGAAACAGTGTAGGAGTAATGTAAACTGATAAACAGTGCAATACAGTCAATGTAAACAGGTAACAGTGCAAATAGTAAAAAGTAAACAGGTAACTAGAAATAGCTTAAAGTGCAAATGCTAGACAGGAGGTGAAGTTTTGTTCAGCAGTGCTACAGCCTCTGGAAAGAAGCTGTACCTGAGCCTGCTGGTGCAGGAGCGCAGGCTCCTGTATCGCCTGCCAGATGGGAGTAGGCTGAAAAGACCATGATTTGGGTGGGTGGCGTCCTTGACAATGGATTTGGCTTTGTTTGTACAGCGTTTATGATATGTGTCGTGGATGGAGGGGAGTTGGGAGCCAATATTCCTTTGAGCAGATTTCACTACTCTTTGCAGTGCCTTGCGATCAGCAGCGTTGCAGTTGCCGTAACAAACAGAGATGCAGTTAGTGAGTATGCTCTCAGGGGTACAATGGTAGAAGTCTGTTAGAATCCTAGAGCATAGGTGAGCTTTCTTCAGGGTACGTAGAAAGTGAAGGTGCTGATGCGCCTTCTTCACCAGACTGGAGGAGTTGAGGGACCAAGAAAGATTTTCAGTGATGTGTACTCCAAGGAACTTAAAGCTAGACACACATTCCACCTCAGCAACGCTGATGTGGAGGGGGATGTGTGCCCTGCTCTTGGCTCTCCTGAAATCCACAATGATCTCCTTGGTCTTCTGGAAATTGAGTGCCAGGTTATTGTTTTTGCACCACAAAGCTAGTTGCTGAACCTCATCTCTATATGCTGTTTCATCCTCCTCTCTGATCAGGCCCACCACTGTGGTGTCATCTGCGAACTTGATTATAGCATTGGAGCCATAAACAGGGGCGCAGTCGTGGGTGAAGAGGAAGTAGAGCAGAGGACTCAACACACAGCCCTGCGGCATGCCAGTGTTCAGGGTAATGGTGGAGGAGGAGAGACATCCTATTTTAACAGTCTGGGGTCTGTTAGTGAGCAAGTCCATAATCCAGCTGCAAAGTGAGTTGCTGATGCCAAGCTGGCTGAGCTTGGAGATCAGCTTGGAGGGGATCACTGTGTTGAATGCTGAACTAAAGTCAATGAACATTCTGACATATGTATTGGGACTGTCCAGGTGGGTGAGTGCCAGATGGAGCACTGTGGAGATGGCATCCTCTGTTGATCTGTTGCGTCGGTAGGCAAATTGATATGGGTCCAGTGTAGCAGGCAGACATGACTTCAGTTTGGAGAGGACCAGCCTCTCAAAACACTTTGCAATTATGGCGGAAGTCATTCAGTTCTTTGGCTGTAGACTTTTTAGGCACCGGAACAATAGTGGCAGATTTGAAACTGTGAGGGACTGTTAAGTGGGCCAGAGACATGTTAAAGATGTTGGTGAAGACACCAGCCAACTGCTCCGAGCAGGCTCGCAACACACGTCCGGGTACTCGATCAGGTCCAGCAGCTTTCCGAGCATTCACCCTGCCCAGAATGTCACAGACCTCTGAGGTGAAAAATTGGTGTATGTCCTCATCTGGTGAAACGGCTGGCTTGAAGGCTGTCTCCTTGTTTTCCCGGTCAAATCGAGCATAAAAGTGGTTCAGCTCGTCTGGGAGGGAAGTAGAGGAGGGTAGGGGCGAGTTGCAGGGGGAATCGTTGGTGATTGTATGTAGGCCTTGCCACATACGCCGGGGGTCAGAGGAGTTGAAGTGCTCTTCAATCCTTTCCTTGTAGGAGTGTTTGGCCCTGGATATTCCTTTCCTCAGGTTGGATCTGGCTGAGCTGTACGCCTCCTGGTCTCCCAACCTGAAGGCTGCATCCCTAGCCTTGAGGAGAAGGCGAACTTCTTTGTTCATCCAGGGTTTCTGATTAGGGAATAGTTTCACTGTTTTATGTGTAGTCAGTCCCTCTACACACTTGATATAATCCAGGACAGAGTTGGTGTATGTGTGAATGTTTGTTTGGGAGTCCATGGTGGCGTCAGAAGCAAACACATTCCAGTCAGTGTGCTGGAACAGTTGTTGTAGAGTGGAGTCTGCATCTTCCATCCAGACCTTAACGGCTTTTGTTGTTGGTTTCACACGTTTAACCCCATGGTCACCCACGGAGCCGATCCGCTCTAAAAATTATATGTTTCTATTTTGTCACAAAAAGATCTTCGAAAAATGTGGATATAGTATAAGACATTTTATGTCTAATAAAACCTTAAAGTCTCACGATTAAAATGGCATAAAGCAATTTAGGATCGAATAATCACAGCGACTACAGTTTCTTAATATTTAACAACAGTAAACATACAGTACAAAACCCCGCTCTTTACCTTTCTCTCGTGTAACTTCATATGTGTAGTCAAACATGGAGTCCCGCATATCGTTCTGTTCGTTAGAATCCATAGAACAAAATGCACCCATGTTTTAGTCCAAAAAGACGTAATATTGTACAGTAAATCCATAAATCCATCGTCCTCCTCATAATAAGCCGTAAACCGCTTCGTTTTACGGCTGTTTTGTCCGTTTATTCAATAAAGTTTGACATAGCAAGCTTCTGTGAATCACATGAGGCCTCAATCAAACGTGTTGTTACGTTTCACAGCGTAACTAACGGTAAAACCAATAAAATTCACATCCTCAGAGAAAATCCCAGTCAGGGGGCATATTCTAACTTCGATTGACAGGAGAATTAGCCAGTCAAATTGTTCGTAAATGGTGACTGACGCATCTTGTAGCCAATGATGAGACCTGTAAATCGACATACGGGAAGTAGAGCCAGATGGTGCAACAGTGGGCTTTAACGCAGCCCCTCCTTACTGTAAATGTAGCCATGACAACACTGGGCAGGCAGCGCTCGATGCTAGAGGGGGAGGGGAGTCATGTTTCACATTTACAGCGCGCCGATAGAAAACTGGGAAGCTTTTGCTTCAATCGGCACCAAGGCCGTCAATATAACTCTTAAAATGTAAGAACAACAGCTAGTTTTATTTAGCTACGTGTTGTCGGCCATTTGCAAAAAAAGGGGCGTAGAGTCCCAGAGAGTATTAGCTCTACTGAGTTAGTTGTACTGTTTGAGCCTGTACTTGGCAATGTTCACCTTGAGCAACTTACAACTTACAACAAACAGACTGAACAACAAACAACAAAAAAACAGAAATACAACAAACTATGTCAAAATACCAGTGTCAAACTACTCTCAGCAAAGTGTGACTCTGCCCAGCTCAACCATTTTGGGTTCTATTGAAACTATCACCAAGATAGTTGAGACAGACAACACAAAAGATGCTTGTGAAAAAGTAAGTCTCCATCCAAACAGTTGACTCAGTGTCCAGGTCTAGCAAAGACCCAGGGCCACCAGCCCGTTGGCACCCTCCAGTGGACATTAGCCACCTAACACCAGAGCTACAAAGTGAGGTAAAACAAATGTTATTTGCGGAATCAGGTGCCTTTGCTTGACATGATGGTGACATTGGCAACATTTCCAGTTTGCAAATGACAATAAACCTCAAAGACGACATTCCGGTCCAGCGCACATATACCGCTATTCCCAAGCCATTATATAAAGAGGTGAAAGAATACATCCAGGATTTCCTTGCTAAGGACTTGATAGTTAAGTCAAAGTCACCCTTCGCTGCACCAGTTGTCTGTGTTAGGAAACGAGACGGCACACTGAGACTGTGTATTGATCAGACAGCCGCGACCTGATGAACAACTCATCCCGACCAGGTATGCTCGCCGCCGGCGACGTGACCACAAACAGCGTCGGAGTAAGCGTGGTGGAGTGCGAGCTAGGTTAAGGCTCAACCCGCACCGAACTGCACTCCCCAGCATATTTCTTGCCAATGTGCGTTCTTTGTTGAACAAGCTGGACGAACTTAAGATCTGGACCCTCACACAGAAAAGACTTATGGACTGTAACATCATGTTTTTCACTGAAACTTGGCTTAACAAAGACATCCCAACCTCCGTGGTTGAACTAGAAGGCCGTTCTGTCTTCAGGGCGGACAGAACGGCAGAGGCTTCGGGTAAGAGCAGGGGAGGCGGTTTATGCATTTATGTAAACAAAACTTGGTGCACGGACTGCGTCACTGTTAGTACCCACTGCTCTGCTGAACTGGAATATTTAGCCATCAAATGCAGGCCCTTCTACCTTCCACGTGAGTTCAGCTGCATTGTTGCTATCGCTGTGTATGTACCACCTGATGCAAATAGCAAAGCAGCAGTGAAAGAACTTTCCATTGCCATTAACAAGCTTCAGACTCAACACCGAGATGGGGCTTTTATTGTCACTGGGGACTTTAACCATTGCAACCTAACAACTGTTCAACCTAAATTTCACCAAAACATCTCATGCTTCACTAGAGACAATAAAACCTTGGACCATGTTTATACTAATGTGCCTGGTGCCTACAAAGTCATACCCCTCCCCCACCTTGGTCAGTCCGACCACTTCTCTTTGTTTCTCCTGCCTAAGTACACTCCAGTCATTAACCCTCTGGGGTCTGAGGGGGTTTTTGGGGCCTGGACAAATTTTGACATGTCCTGACATTTGTGCTTTTTTGAGCATTTGTGCATTTGTGAATAATTTCAATACTACTTGACAGGGGTGGTTCTAGAATCAGACTTTTAGGGGTGCTCAGGTCCTGTGCAGAATGTGACATTTGTACAGGACCTTATGCCCAGTGCTTTTTCTGCTGTCTTGATCTTGTCTACCTCTTTATGCTGTCAACCAAATAGCAAGCTTAATAACCCTCTGGGGTCTGAGGGGGTTTTTGGGGCCTGGACAAATTGTGACATGTCCTGACATTTGTGCTTTTTTCAGTGTTTTTTAAACATATTAATGTCTAAAGTCTGATAACACTGTAATCAGCACAAAATTGGTTACAATAATATGTAAGCAGCAAGTTTATACATTATTGTGTTTTTGAGAAAAAAGTGTTTATGCATGGTTAGTGCAAAACTAAAATTTTTTACTCACTGAAATAAGACCATAAAACACAAACAGAACATTGGTTCACAAGACTTTGGAGACCAGCATGTTGTAGGCTAAAGTGTTTACTTCAGAGTGCTGTGAATGTCATCTTGTTCACACATTCACAGTAAACAATACACTGATTTAAATTTTCTAAGACACTTTTTGTCCAGAAAGGCCATATGCAAGAGGGTGTGTCTGAGGATGAATAGTCATGTGATTTACCTGAGAACACAAAAGACGCACTGAACGACCAGACAAAGCCACGCATAATGAGCCTTTCAGTCAATGTAGATGGGACGGATTAGTGCAGCACAATACAACACAATGAGGAGCCAAACGATCCTCATTTGAGTTAAAATCAGTGTTTTTACTCTGAGGACAAGCTAAACTATTTGTCTCTGTGCGTGCGTAACGTGCCATAATCCAAACGCGCAGTAAAAAAGTGGAGCGGGTTGAGCCCAAAAGTGAGTAAATTCTATGATGAAGTTTGATATTTTGTGTCATTTCTCGGGGGTGTGCACATATTTACCTGGTTCACCTGAGATTATTTACATGTGAACAGTGGACAGTGTACAAGGCGGGACCGCATTACCTGTAATGAGTTGAGACAGAAGAAAACGGACGTTCATACGGATTAAATAAAAAGTGATGATTTGTTTTTGACTTGAATTGTTTCACTCAAAAGAAAACATTTCAAGCTTTCTAACCATATAATTCTTATTTTTATGAGCCAAGTATTCGCTGAGATTCTGGTTGTTTTATTTACGCAGTTACCAGTGCTGGGATGCCGATGATGGTTGGTGCTGTTCCTGGAGGAACGTTCTGGCAGGCCTCAGGTGAAGGATGCACTTCAGGAAATAAAACATTTAAATAGAGGAAGTGCCAATTGGACTGTACTATGTGCTGGCCACCTTGGAGGGGAAGTTAGGAAATTTGTTTTGGAGGTTTTGCTTATTTGTATAAGTTATGTTAGAAGTTTCAGATATTTGTTGGGTTAATATTTCATTGGTGATATTGGGATTAAGATTAATTTAATAATTATTTGGTATTTGTAGTTTAGTGGTAGTTTGTGTCTTTGTTATCCCCCTGTGTGTGTTTAGTGGTCTGATCAGCCACTATATATATATCTCCTTCTGTGTTCAGTCTGGGTCAGTTTGTCTTTAGTTAGTTTGCACAGTGGTGTCATTTTTTTTTTATTGATTTAGCCTGAGTTCAGTTTGGTTTCTTTGACTGGTTTTAAGAGCTCATATTATGATTATAAAGTTAAGTTATTTTGTCTATTTCTTTTTGGGGAAATAAAAACCCTTTTTTTTCCGGATATTTTTGCCTGTGTCCTCATCTGTGCCAGCTTGGTCCCTTACAAGCACCATATCACCTTGCCCACCATTAACTTGTTCCAAATATACTTTGTACAGTTGTTTCACTGGGAGCTAGCAGAACACAATAAGAATGATGTTCATAGGCCATAACCACTTTGTATTATTGCAAGTTATTTAACAGGAGACAATCTTACAGTGGATAGTTGGGCAGTGGATGTGGATGTAGATGGATGGATGGATGGCTCCTCTTGGAGCACTAAAAATTTAATAACTGCTGTAACAACTTAATTTCCCCTTGGGGATTAATAAAGTACTTCTTCTTCTTCATTACCACATTCAGCATTTCTCTGTGATATGTAATGATAAATAATTCAATAATAATATCTACCTGTTTGAAGAAGCTTTTTATATTTATTTGCATTTGCTGCCACATTGGTTTGGCACCTGTAGTGCTGCACCTGCATGGACATTGAAGCATCAGTGGAGCACATCTGACGGAATCAAATCTAAGAAAAAAACTCAAAATTCTGAGAAAGGAGCAAACTGATGCACTGGAAAAAAAAAAAAAAAAATTAACTCTAAACCGTACCTTAACTAAATTAACTAAACTTGACCTTAACCTAATTCTAATGTGTACCCTAGATCTCGGTTTTTGTAGCTAGTACAGCCATGATATCTGTTGTTCATACACAATTTAGGTTCTCCGCTGTAGATTTTCCACAATAATAAAAGGACATATTACTTTCTAAACCTTCTCAGCAGTTCTGCACAGTTTACATACCAATCAACACACTTAACCTGCACTATGTGACAGGAAATAAATTGATAAAATTGATTTTTTTTTTTTCACTGTCAAAATCAACTGTCATACAGGCAAGCTGTTGTGACTGAGTGGTTACATCTTGTCACAAGTTGACAAATAAATAAATAAATAAATAAAAAAGGTAAACACAAATAAAACACAACCCTGAACATACAATCAGTAAAAATGCAGTAATTTAACTAAAGATATTTTAATACATGTTGAGCAAAAACACTGTTTGATGATAATCTAAAGGAGAACAAAAGAACAGGGCTAGTGTATATACACACAGGAGACAATTGAACACAGGTGGAAATATTGAACAACACAATAAATTAGGAAGATAAAACATGACTTATAACTTATAAATATATAATAGATTTTTGTAAGAGAAATAGCTACTGTTGAAAGGATAGTTTTTTTCTCAGACCAGAAAGCAGCAGGAGCTACAAAACACATATGCTTCAAGATCTCTGTGGCTTTATTTGTGTTTCTAGACGAGCTGCGGAGTGTGTTGCTCTCCGAGTAAGCGAATCACTTTCTCTTGCAAGCGTGTCGTGTTGTGTGTGTTGTATAGTTAATCTACAGACTAGCTATAGCTTAACACACCTAAAAACCAACTAAACTCTAAACAATTCATTAACTGCTACATTCCAGTACTAGTCAAGTATCTTTCTATTTTGACCGGTATTTATTGCTATTTCCTAACTTAGTGTTCGTTAGCCTACCGGTTAGCTTAGCTAGCTAGTTAGCTTAGCTAACATGGCCTCTCCCTCTCTCTCTCTTTCCTGCTCGGTGTGCCACATGTTTAGTTATTCCTCTGCCTCCTTTAGCGATAATGATACCTGTAATAAGTATAAGGTTCTGTTAGCCTTGGAGGCGAAGATCACGTTTCTAATAGATTTTCCCCACTCAGCGACACACCCGCTGAGAAACCGACTCTGATAATTGGCGATTCCATAGTCAGAAACGTGAAAATAGAGACGCCAGCGACCATAGTCAAATGTATTCCTGGGGCCAGAGCGGGCGGCATCGAGTCAAATCTGAAGCTGCTGGCTAAGGCTAATCGTAAATATGGAAAAATTGTTAATCACGTCGGCAGCAATGACACCCGATTACGCCAATCGGTGGTCACTAAAATTAATGTTGAGTCGGTGTGTAACTTCGCTAAATTAATGTCGGACTCGTAGTTTTCTCTGGACCCTTCCCCAATCTGACCAGCGATGACATGTTTAGCTAAGAAAGTAGCAGGAATGTATAAATAGTTTATGAACCCCAAAACACCAGGGTTCTAAAACAAATTTTCTATTAGTAAAACTGTAGAGGCAGTTTGTGTTAATAAAGACTGACACACCAGAGAAATGTCTTTCTGAGTTTTATTCACACACTTACTGACATCCAGCTCCATCAAGTGAGGAAGATCATGTCAGAGTGGGATTTTTACACCACATTTCACCTTTGAGCATTTCAGTGAATTTCTAATATGTCATCCATGACCTAAATAACTATTTAAGACAAACTGACCAATCACCACCAGTTTAACAAGTGACTTAATCCATTATGATCACATCATCAATTAACACTTCAGATCAGAGCAAGAATTAAAACAGAGTAATACACTAGATAAAACTTACAATAGTAAATAATTATACAATGTAAAGTAAGAATAAAAGTTTAGAAAATATCACAAATGTTTGCATGTCACAGCATTCAAAGGTAATAAAACACTACATTAACTAAACTTCTTTTCATTAGATTAAAGGCATTTATCAAACATTAGTGATAATGAGTCTAAGTTAAAAAATAACAAGTTGGTAAATGGTCTTAAACTTGTAGTGTTTTTCTACACTCAAGTCCACTCAAAGCACTTTTACATTTTGACCATTTCCCCATCCACTCACACACTGACGTAACTGTCACCAGGCAACTGCCACCTGCAGGCAGACTGCAGTTCGACCAGCACACAGTGGAACAGACTGAGCCTCAGTAAACCTGAGGTCAGACAAGTAAACCATGGCTGTGCTGGTTGTCTCACATTCATCATCTCAGTTGGTCTCCATAGATACTTACAGCTTCCTCCTTAACTGCTGTTTAGACCTCAGACTAACACAGAGCATGAATTGATTTCAAGATTTCTTTTTCACCTCTGCATATAACCTACGGTTATACTGTTACGTTTTATTTGTTAATTCATCTAGTTTTTCTGACCAGTTCTCCCTGTTTCCCCCTATGTAAATAGCATGTATCTACCATTTAATAGTTGAATAAATCTTAAAAAGCATCTGTGACTGGCATCATCTATGTTATTTCACACAGTAAATACGTCACTGAATCAGGGAACTCTCACTCCGATTTTAGACTGATATTGTGTAGTACTCATTAATTGACTGATTGATCTGCCATCAAAGGATCTGGTGTTCCAAAATTATGAAGATGGTTTATATTTATAATTCATAAACCAGACATAATAAACATTAATTTTCAACACATATATATTTAATTTCACTACATTGTAGAGTGCTTTTCTACACTCAAGTCCACTCAAAGCACTTTTACACTTTGCTCATTCGCCCATCCACTCACACACCAATGGAACTGCCACCAGGGGCAACATGGGTTGCATTTTCTCGCCCAAAGACACTAAAATATGTGGACTAGTGAAGCCAGGGATTGAATCAGCAACACTGTATTTATAGGTGACCTGCTCTACCTGCTAAGACACAGCCTCTATTTCATAGCTATAGAAAAACAAAGACAAAAGCCAGTCTTAGACCTATCTCCCACAATTTCCACCAGCAATTAAGAGGCCCTTGACTATCAAAATGCTGGACATTTTCAAGGGTTTTGGTCCGGTGGACATGTTCTATTTACAGCAGTGTAATGTCTTGGTGGGTCCTTATGCTTTCTGATATAGACTTCAACCATAGTGGTCAACATTTCTTCTTGGTGTGAATGTGCTGATGGACTGTTAGAGCACTTGAACTAATGAGAGTTTTTCCATATTGATCACACCAGTATGGCTTCTCTCCAGAGTGAATACACTGATGACTTTTGAGGTGGCCTAACTCCGTGAAGGCTTTTCCACATTGGTTACACCAGTACGGCTTCTATCCCGATTGAATACTGTGGTAGAAAGTTCTGTAGGTTAAGAGTTGCTAATTCTCAGAAACAAACAAGTGTGATGAATCATTTCAGGTTTAATTTCATGCGCATTGAGAGAAGACTTCTGATAGCGTTCTCTGACCTTTGTGTTACAGTAATCAGGTTTATATATCTTTGACAAAAAAAAAAAAAAAAGGGTGGACTAATCTTGAACAGAGCCAACATGTTTGTTCAGGTATCTACTTTCAGCCTTTTTACCAGCAAAGAAAAATTTTTGGCAGTTATTTACAACCCACTAAACCCTAAAACACTAAACCAAAAAAAAAAAAAAACACTAAAAACTATATACCATGCATGGGTTAAGTAAATATATCCAAGTGATCGTTTGACATGGTGTAGAACCCCCACATTGATTTAAGTCAATATATCCAAGTGACCCTTTGACATGGTGTGAAACCCCCACAATACACTGATGACTTTTGAGGTGGCCTAACTCTGTAAAGGCTTTTCCACACTGTTCACAGCTGTACGGCGTCTCTCCAGAGTGAATACGCTGATGTAATTTCAGGGAGCCTGACTGTGAGAAGGCTTTTCCACACTGGTCACAGCTGTATGGCTTCTCTCCAGTGTGAATACGCTGATGTAATTTCAGGGAGCTTGACTGGGAGAAGGCTTTTCCACACTGGTCACAGCTGTATGGCTTCTCTCCAGTGTGAATACGCTGATGTAATTTCAGGTTGCTTAAATGTGAGGAGGACTTTCCACACTGGTCACAGCTGTATGGCTTCTCTCCAGAGTGAATACGCTGATGGCTTTTCAGGTGGCCTAGCTGGGAGACGGACTTTCCACACTGGTCACAGCTGTATGACTTCTCTCCACAGTGAATACGCTGATGTGTTTTCAGGTAGTATACCGCTGAGAAGGATTTTCCACACTGGTCACAGCTATAAGGCTTCTCTCCAGAGTGAATATGCTGATGTGTTTTCAGGTTGCCTAACTGTAAGAAGGTTTTTCCACATAGCTTGCAGCCGTACATTTTCTTTGCAGTGCAAACACGTTGATTAATCTTTAAACTCTGCAATGTTGTGACGGTCTTGGTGACTCCTTTTCTTTTCTATTTGTAAAAAAGAAGAATAAAATAGCAAAATGGATAAGATATGAAATGACATGATAGAACAATCTAAAACCACATTTATGAAAACTGTTTCCTTGAAGTTCTATTTCATTCCAAAGTTGTAAAGTTGTGTTGTGCCTCATCCACATATTTTGTCATTTATTTCTAAAACTATTTTTCTTAAAATGTATGCTTGCAATAGCTTTTCTTAGTATTAACATTACTTTTAACTTTTATTATCTTTCATTTGTAAACAGAGGACACAACCATGCAGCACCATATTTAAAGCACTAGCTTAAGTTTGAAATTAAAGAATGTCTTTTAGGTATAAATTAATTTTTCTCTTACCCAAATTTTGGTTTTCAGAAACAGCCACCGAAAAATCTAATTGACTATCTGTTAAGGGCCCAGATGTCTTTCTGTGAGAAATCACTTTTTTGTGTTAGGCTACCATGAAAACTGATGCGTTGGGCTGCAAGCAGCCAGTGACCCTCCTGCAGCTTGTACTAAGCACTTTGAATTGCATAGTGTATGAAAGATGCTATACAAATAAATTTGCCTTTGCCTTTGCCTTTAAGGTGCGGTGTGACTGTCATTCCTTGCAAGTAAAACTTCTATATAATCTTACCGAAGTTCATCCTCTGAGTCTATTTGTTAAAGAATTTACCTAACAGTAGCATATCAGAGTAGCAACACTCATCCTTAGTAAACTAGCTGGGTAATGGCTCAGACCTACTTCTAAGCTGTTTTATTCAGGACTGGGCGAAACCAGGAAAGTACACACCCGGAAATACATAAACATAAAGACTGGATTTTAGACGCTTCCAGAATTGAACTAAAATTAGATTATTGACTCCGGCCTCTTTATGAAACCTTTCCACACTGACCTCCTCATTCCTGTTGGCGGGGTCGTTGCTTCTGTGGTCCGGGCCGGTGAAATCTTGATCTTGATTCTCCTCTTTTATTCCGCTTTTCCACTGGTCGTGGTCAATAAATTCCAGGTCCTGATCCCCCTCTTTAATTTCGGTTTTGTTGTGGTTGTAGTAGACAGAGTCTGGCTGCTGTTTCTCGTCCTTTATTCCCCACATGTGGCCGTCCTGGTTGACGAATCCTGGGTCCTCTTCCTCCTCTTTTATTTCGGTTTTATAGTGGTCCTGGTTGACGAATCCTGGATCTTCTTCCTCCTCTTTTATTTCGACTTTATAGTGGTCCTGGTTGACAAATCCTGGATCCTCTTCCTCCTCTTTTATTCCGGTTTCATAGTTGTCCTGGTCGATATATTCCAAGTCCTGCTTCTCTACCTTCATCCCGCTGTTGTAGTGGTCCTGATCGATTAAATTCATGTTCTGATTCTATGATTTACGCTGCCACGTTGCAGCTCAGAAGTTGTTTCTTTGTTGTCCTGATCTCAAAGATCGTCTTCTTTCTTTTTAATGGCAGTTGACAATCCAGCTTTTAAAGGTGCATTAGCACCACCACCTGGACTGGAGTGTGGAACAGAGGTCTGACAAAAAAACTAAATCCTTTCAACAAAACCTCCTTCTCTTAAAAAAACCTTTGACACTGTTATGGGCCCTGAGTGCCGGGGCTGCGTAGCAGTGAATGATACAGCCTGGAACTGAAAAACATATGTTGTAAAGAACAGAAACTGCACAGTGCACTGCCATTCACATCCAGATCACATTTTTATATTCAAACATTCTTAACACAGTGTACAATAAAGTGCATTTGACCCCATGCTACATGTTTGTATAACTCATGGTTTCTCTAGGTAACCTACAACTTAAATTCCTGAGTGACATTTCCTGAGCACCACTATGTAATAGTGGAATAAACAGTTTTGCTCCACTGTATAGCAGGGCCAGGCTCAATTTGTGGCTGCTGGAAGTGCCACTACAGATGCCACTGCATTTCAAGAGGTGCCACGCAGCTGCCACAGGATTTTAAGAGGTGCCGCGACACTTTGACACTAGTGGCATCTCTGGGTGCCACTCGTGGTGACACTGTATTTTGCGCAGTGTTAGCGGCACCAGAAGTGGCAGCCGGAGATGCCACTGGCATTTTTATTGACACCCCATGTTGCATAAGCAGCCACAGTGTTAATGTCGTCCTCTTTTAAAATAAATAAAAAATGCAAAGGCACATTTCACTATATAACCTTAATACAACTTTGTTTACATAGCCTATTTCCACACCTCCTCGATGGTTTTCCTATTGTTAAGGTGACACTCATGTCGAGACTCTAGATGGCATAACCTGCAATGTTTTCTGTGATTTGTTTTATTGTCAATATTTGAAGCCACATGATATTGAAAGTGCTAAAACAAAAACAGATTGGTGTATGACGGTGATGTGGTCCCTGGTTCCCTGGGCCTGCTCTTTTCCTGGCTAAAGTGTGCCTTTATTTTTTGCTATACTCGGAAGATCTGCTCTCAAACGAGTGCATTTTGTAGCTAGCTTGACGCCATTTTGTCTTGCTAATTAAAGCGCAGGCTAATGTCACATAAACCTGCTTGGAAACAAGTAGATAAAGTAGGATGACAAGAGGAAAGTTGCAGCCGCGGGAAAAGCTCAAAGAATCCACTTGATGTTTTTGTTTCTTAATGATCATTGAAGCATAGAGGCCTATTGAACAAATATCCAACCTTAAATAATATAGCTGATATAAGTAGCCAGTACAATTTGTTCTTAATAATGCTCAAATACAGCTTTTTTTCTTAATGGTATTTGAATTGAAATAACAAGCTGTGTGTTTGTATGGGTGGGTAGGAGAGAGAGAGGGGAGAAATAATGTTTTGTGTGTGTTCACAGTGAACATTTGATAAAACTGAAACACTGATAATATACACACACACACACACATCAGGCTGTATGAATTTAGATGCATTATGTTTCTAGTTATTGTTTTATGTTT
Source organism: Mastacembelus armatus (assembly GCF_900324485.2). Classification (NCBI taxonomy): domain Eukaryota; kingdom Metazoa; phylum Chordata; class Actinopteri; order Synbranchiformes; family Mastacembelidae; genus Mastacembelus; species Mastacembelus armatus. The sequence continues at coordinate 16,841 of NW_022872892.1, read as the reverse complement.
CTAACTAAATAGAGAAAAAGAGAGAGAAAAGAGGCAGGATAAGCCAAGACAGACAGACAGAGACAGACAGACAGAGAGACAGACAGAGAGAGGCATTGAGACAGACAGAAAACAAAAATAAAAAGAGAGAAAGGTAGGTATGTTTGTATGTGTATGAGAGGGTGCGTGTCTTCTATTTTTTTCACAGAAGCATCAAGATGTTATTAGAAAAACTGCATGTAGAAAATGTACTGTGGACCCCTTTTAAGGTAAATATAATAAGAAAGGTCATCATGCCCCGGGGGAACAAACACACATACCGGCAGGCCCAGGGAACCAGGGACCACATCACCATCCTGGCCTGCTTTAACGCGGCTGGGGAGGATGTCCCCCCTTTCATCATCTACAAGGGGGGATATCCAGGGGGCCCCTATAACAAGGAAGGGGTCCCTGATGCCCTCTATGGGAAGTCGCCAGCAGGGTACATGGACGGAGAGCTGTTCAGGAAGTGGTTTGTCGGGCACTTCCTCAAGTTCGCCACCCACCCACTGTTGCTCGTCATGGACGGTCATCAGTCCCACCTGGTTCCAGAGCTGGTCCAGGCGGCACAGAGGGAGGGGGTCATTCTCCTTTGCCTGCCACCACACACTTCTCACATCCTACAGCCTCTTGATGTGAGTTTCTTCGGACCCTTGAAGGCAGATTTCTCTGGTGTTACAGGAGATCTGTCGGCAGTAAGCCACTCTTTTTTGGTTTCCAAAAAAGAGTTTTCAAGGGTCCTGAGAAACTCTTATCAGAGGCTTAAGGATCACAGGGTTGTAGTGGCTGGGTTCAGGAGGTGTGGCCTTTACCCTCTGGACCCACTGGCCATTGACTGGTCACGGGTCATGCCGTCTGGGCCATGTCGTGGGACCTCACCACCTCTGCCAGCCCCAACAGCATCTTCCTGGGCCACGCCTGATGCTACCCACCCACGTACTGTTGTCCCCTTAGTGTTGCCCCACCCTCAAGCCCACTTGCCCCTGCATCTTCACCCCACTCTCATCCTTCTCCTGCTGCCCATCCCCTAACAGTCCGTGTCCCCGCCCACCCGACCACTGTCCCCCCTCCTCCACCGCCCTCATCTAATCCCTACCTGACCCATCCATTGGTAGTATCAGGCAGGATTAGCGGCAGACCTGGCCCACCTCCTGGCTGAAATCAATTATGCCCGCAACACCGGCAGAGTCAGGAGGAACACCAGCAAGGCCCGGGTGCTGACAGCGCAGGAGATGTCTGGTGTCATTGAGGAGGCGAGGAGGCGGAGGACCAAGCTGCAAGGACAGAGGCCCAAGCTCTGGCCTGAAGAGATTGAGAGCAGCAGCAGGCTGAAGACATCAGCCTGGCAGCCACTTCCTGCACCCTGCCTGGCGGCTCCCGCCCCAGCCGCAGAAGACTCTGTTACCTCTCACGGTCCCTGGCTGCCTGCCCCCAGCAGCACACCATCGCCCATGAGCCTGCCTGCAGGAGATTGTGTCCCTCCCTCCATGTTTTCTGAAGACCGTAAGTTATATCTGTTTTACGCTTTGGAGTATTTGATGATTCAAATATAATAATTACAGCAATGGATAGCAATGTGCTACATATTATTTTGAGCATTTATTTGTAAGCTAAAATACAAACTTTTTGTTTTAGAGCCATCAACATCAGTGCAAAAATGTGGCCTCCAGGGGTCCCAAATGTCTTCCTCTCGCCCCCCACCAATGCTTAATATAAACTGCACAACAAAATATTCTGACATGTCGGTAGCATTATCCCTGAAGAAGAGTAAGCAAGATGTATCTAAAGTCTTTCTCTTATTTATATAGCTATTCAGCTTCCAATGGCCCAACCTTTGTCCAGCTCCTTCTCCTCGTCCACTGGACCCACGACATCCACTGGTAGTAAAAATAAACATAACAGATGCATTACAGCCCATAATAGTTATTGCGTTATCCAACTTATGCATCTTTCGTAGGTCACACCGCTCAGAAAAGAAGACAGGATGCATATGTCTGGCGGTGTGGCCGGTGCAGGAAGCCTGAACCTCCAGAAAGTTCAGAGGGACTGGTGTCGTGGTTCCAGTGTGACAACTGCCACAAATGGTTTCACACCATTTGTGTGGGCTGGGAGGAGGAGGAGCTGGATTAAGATTATTGGTGCTACTGGTGCCAGGACATTTAAACATTTTTTTTGTTGTTGTTCATTTTATTTCTTTATTTTTTAATCTAAATAAATCATATTATCCGCATTTGCTTATCATGTGACTTGGTTTGTTAACACATTTTAATACAGTCCTTATATTTACAGCCACACTGCAAATATTGCTCTGCTACTTGTAATTGCTGTTTCTTGCCCCTCTCTAGTAAGTGTGTGATCATATAATATTTATATTTTATATGTTATATAAATTATTTAAGAAGAGATTGAGATAAGAAAAAGTTTAAAAGACCAAACAGCAAGAATGAGACAGGAAGATTAATATCTGCACGCTTTCATTGCGCAATCTGTAATTATCAGAGCACGAAATCTTATTTTGAAGGGCAGTAATTTGCAGCCGGATGTGTTGATAGCATTGCGGTAAATTTAGTCTGATGGGGAACAAGCTAATCACCCCCAAAAATCAGCAGGACAAAGGGGATGCAGCGAGCAGACGTGGGCGGTCACAATTGGACAATAAAACACGGCTAAAACAACCGCGATAGGGCACTTATCTCCGGTAATAACAAATGTTGACTAAATAAATAAAACTACATATGGTCAGAAAAGTAATAACCTATACTTTAATTATATGCTATTAACTCAGCTGGAAACTTTGTGATCAAATATATTAGTATTTAAAGAACAATTTTAATAGACTGTTAGCTAAAACGCGATCCGAATTGGACACAGTTCCGCTAAACTACCTTTTCATAAACACACACAAGTACTTTACTGAAATCCTAACGACAATGTACAATGCATATAAATCACCAGAAAAACAGATTAAGTCCATAAAACCGGACTTTACGAGTTCCTAGAGGCAGGAAAGCTCAGTTTTACCGAAAGCCTTAACTAAACTAACTAAACTTGCAAACTATTAGCGACAACGACCAAGTAAATACACTAAACAGTACGCTATACTGGTAAAGAATTAGAGAATAACCTTATAATATCGGCTATGGTACGTTTCACCATTTACTGACCTGAAAAACACGATATGTTGTAAAGAACAGAAACTACACGGTACGTGGCCATCCACATCCAGATTGCATTTTGGGTTGGAATAGGAAATCTCACCGTCAAACCAACCTGGGGAAACACCTCCCGCACAAAGGTTCCGCTTTATCCTTTTACCGTTCTCTTGGCCTTATTAAATCCAGGGCAGCGGGCTACTGAAATCACACAGTAATATGTCTTAAAAATATAAATGGTGATACCAAAATAAGATCTACTTGTAAATATTGTAATTACCAATTATAAAAAAATAAATCAACTAAAACAATGTGGTGACATTTTTAGGTGCACCACAATATATTTCTGAGTTCCACTAACCTTCCCAAGAAGACCCTCTAATGAAAAATCATCCTGTTTTATCTTCTTAAGTGCTGTTAATAGACATAGGCTCTGCACTCTAACAACACATGTTTAACTGTTTCTGACTTATTGCAATTCCTCCATAATCCTGTTGGGTGCTTCCCAATGTTATGTAACTTGGTATCACGCAAACGGTTGTCACGTGTTCTTAATATCCAAATCCTACCTTAGACAATGAAATAAGGATAAAGGAAGTCAGGGGGCGGGGCCAGTCACTAGGACTTTCACAGTAGACGGACAGCGGACTGACACGGACAGTGTGAGTCTACACGGTGCTGACACACACCGAGCCCATGCTAAGGTACGTCAGCCATTTAGCTGTTAGCTTCATCCTGCCTGTTTAGCTGCTCGTCAGTGGTGGAAAAAATACTGAGGACACTTAAGTAAAAGTAATAATTTCACAGTGTAGAAATACACTGCTACAAGTTAAAGTCCTTCATTAAAATGTTACTTGAGGAAAAGTAACAAATGTAAAAAAAAAGTACAAATCCAGTACAAATAACATTTGTCACAAGTCCACTGATGCATTTATGTGTTACCAGAAATATCACAGACACTATGTTGTCAAAAACCAGCATCCATAATCAAACTAGGCAGTTGGAAGTCAAGCTTTTGTACCAGACGTTATGTTATTTTATTCAGCCTGGAAACAGACCAGCACCACAGAAAAATAAGTGTCATCCTCCTTGCTCAAATGCTCAGAGTCTGTTATCTGTTTATAAAGGACAGAACAGCAGGTATTAAGACATAATGTTCTATGTCTGGAAATTCCACTTGGTCAATGTTTCAATTTGGAAAAATATCTGTAGTCATTTATGATGCAGTCACTCATCTATGTTTTTTTTTAATGACACTGAAACACCTTCTCCTATTATCCCCCTGAAGTCACATCACCTCTTCTCAACACATGGAGCTCTCCTGTAGAATCACCACCACCCAGTCGTGGCCTAATGGCTAGGTAGACGGACTTGTAACCTGAAAATTTCTGGTTTGAGTCTCAGGAATTGTTGGTGGCACAGAGTGAATAGCCATTGCCCTGTCCACCCTCAATACCACAACTGAGGTGAGACCCTTGAGCAAGGCACCAGAATAATGGCTGAAACGCATTGCTGAACAAGCTGAAGGCTGAAATGCAATGCTGAAGAATTGTGGAAGCTGAAATGTAAAAGTGGAGTTCGAAGCTTAACCTGTTTAGCTAAAAAAAACTTTTGAACATTGCTGAAAATGGCTGAAATGTATTGCTGAATAAGCTGAAGGCTGAAATGCAATGCTGAATAAGGTGATCATCAAAACAAAGCGGCTGTCTGTGCTTCGTACCTGTGGACGTACATTACTTTGACATTTCAAGTTACTGTAGTTGTGTCATTTATTGGCATTAAAATAATCTGGTAGCAGGCACCATGGCTGATACTGAAAATGGCCTCACTTGGTGCCTTAGGGGTGCTCAGCCCCAAGGAGAATGTGCATTTATAATGTGACCAACAGACATACGAAAAGCTAAGAAGGGACCCCACCAGCACCTACAAGAGAAAGGTGATTGACTGTTTGAAAGAACTGGAAAAGAATAAAGCCATTGACAGGACCACTTACTACAGACTGCATCCAGGGGAGACCACCCACTGTCTGTATGGACTCCCTAAGATAGACAAAGAAGGTGCCCCCCTCAGGCCCATTGTCAGCTGTTGTTATTTTCCGTTGAGCTTCAAAATAGCTCCTTATCTGCAATGGGGTAGGCTCTATAATCCATTAATCCAACCAGATTTAAATAAACCTTGCCCATATGCACTGACTTGTTCTTAATGTTACTCAGTGATATTTCTAAGTCCACAAAGTTTTCTACAACTGGCTTTGCTGTTTACTCCATTCAAAAATATGCACAGAACTGGTGATAACACTGTGTATTCTCATGTTTTTACAACAAAAACAATAACAGTCATTCACTAGCATCTCTAGGCTACTGCACACGTCATATTGTTTGTTTCTGATTGGTTTATTCTGCATCCATTGGCCCGCCCCTTGGAAACTGATCTCTACTGAAGAGATTCCAGACTAATCCTTTGTGTAGAAGAGAAAAAGAGTTAGTCTGGCTGGCCAGGATAGGTGATTGTACTAACTTGCAAAAAACAAAGCATTCACTTTCTAGCTAGTACAAACCAGTTGGTAGTGTCAGTCAGCATCAAGAAATGCTGCATTCATCACAGGGTCTGTGGCCTACAGCCATACCATCCTGCAAGAGCCTGAACCTGTCTGTTCTCAGAAGATAAACAGGGCCTGACTTGGTCAGTATTTTAATGGGAGCCTGCCTGGGAATACCAGGCTCTGTAGGCATTTTCTCTGCTGCACCTTAGCCAATAAAAGACGATGCTAATGAGCCCTGCCAGACCTGGTTAAAAAGAAAATAGGAACAAAAGCTGAATTTGTACTTTCAAATGATGCGCAAAACAAACAATACACACTCTGAAATGTGAGGAGCCTCATTCAGATGGATAAGAGCACTGAATTTGTCATTTCTCACAGAGCAAAAGTCAGTCTCAACTAATGTTTGAGCCGACATTTCTATGGCTGGGAAGTAGATAGTGAAGGAATGAGGACTGAAGACTATGGACTGCAAATGTTATCAGCATTGACATGGAGATGTTGATGTTGATGTTTGATCCAGTGAGGGACAGGACACTGGACAAACTGCTCCCCGTCAAATTGTTGAAGATCAGGCCTGGGTTTGATTCCTGGCCAATGGAAAAACATCTGTAAATGACCATGTTGAAGTACTTTTCTTTATCAACTTCCAAGGCTGGTGCAGGGGCCGTCTGTGTGTAAGGCAAACATGTTAACATCTACACTACGGGAACACAACTGTATGTTTTCAAGAAATCTCTCAGGGCTCCTTTATGATTTCCTAAAGATGACACACAGTCGGATCATTTGAATTTAGGTTCTCCAAAGGAAGTGCCCTATGGGATTATTGTACAATGTTGCATTTCCCAGTACCATGTTTTCAGCCTAAAGGTTGTGTCATTTTTTGTAGTGTAGTAGTCATCATGTTTGCCTTATATGTGAAAGGTCCCTGGTTCGAAACCAGACAGAAACGTATTTTATGTTTATTCATCATTGTTTTTACTGTAGCTCAGACTCAGAAAACTCAGCCTGAGCCTACCAAAGGTAGAAACCCATTTTGAGCTTCATTTGATGTGCTGAATTACTAAAGCCTAAGCTGGAACCCTGCATCAATACAATCTGCACACACTGTCCTCACCAATGTGGTTGGTGGCTACTGTCTTTTAAAACTAGGCAGTGTGAGCTGTGCTTCCATCTATGCCTGCTCAGCCTCCTCAAAGAAGCTCATGTCAGTGGACCTGACTTCAGGAGAAGGAGGACACTTGTGGAGCCCATTACCATCTATGGCCAGGAGGGGGGATGTAGTGGACTACTACAACTAAAGTCTACTGGTGAGCCTGCCGTGAGGTACGACAAGGAAGTGACTACCCAGCTTCTGGAAGGACCGGTAATAAACATCAATAGTGATAACCCATGGACCCTTGCATGTAGTAGCCGGTACACTCTCTGAAGAACTTTCTCTCTTCCACATTGTTCCACATTTCCGTGGCACAATGGACTCTGTAGTTTAGCCATGATAAGAGTGGTGATTGTTCCTTGATGTACCTCGCCTCTTGCCCAGGTTGGCTGAAATTGGCTCCAGCAACCGCCCTCCTACTGACATTTGAAAGGATAAGCGCTAAAATTAATTGAGGAATAGATTGATGCTGGATTAGCTTTTAGTTATCACTGCAAAATGAACACTGTAACCAGCAGTACAAAGTATAACATCGTCCTGCAGTGGTTGAAAAAAATTCTACACAAATTTGAAGTTAAATCAATATTAGTACTGCAACTGAGATTAAAAGTCTCATCCTCTACCAATTAGGCTTGATTTGACTTGGCCAAAGCATTGTTTTGTGTGACACATGCCACAACCGTTTTTTCTTGACACTAGCTTCATGTATCAGCCCTGCGATAGAGTGTTGTAAATAGTACCACAATTAAACAGCGTCATGTATATTGGAAAAGATTATGCATACAGAGAAGGTCAAATAGAATCTTTTAGAGAAGAAAGTGCAAATTTCTGGACTATTTGTTTACCTCTCTCTGCCGAGTCAGCTCGGGGATGAGCCATACTCTGCAAATTCCTTCCTGCCAGAGCTATTTTCTGAAGCTCTTTGAGCACACGTGTGTGTCCTCGACACACGTTAGAGGCACGAAAGCCAGATGGACCCAGCATTGACTTCGGACTTGCTTGGGTTAAGGTGTCAAAGGCAACAGCTTAAACACTACACAGATTTAAGTTTAGTGGTTCATGTGTATTTAACAGACTTCATCCAGATATGCTTCTGACACATTCCACATGATGATAATATTGGGTAATGACATCAGGGTCTAACTACAAAATGACTTTTATTCTTCACAGTCAGAAACCCCACATAAACCACAATATACTGTATATAGGCTGAAAGAAAAGAAAAGGGTATTGTAGTCCCTTTTCTCTGTCTTGCCACTCTCTGTTCTGGTTCAAAATTTGTTTTTTTAGAAAACAAGATTGAACTGCTATGTATGTTACTATGCCCACAACAGTTAATCATGTTTAAATTGTTTAGTCACTTTTTATACATTGACGTGTCACAGTGTTTAGAGTAAAAAAGTCTTTTTGAGCTTAACGGTTCTTGAACAGGACACTGACTCCCTCACATTGATTCATCCTTCATTTTCTGCTGCTTTGATCATTTCACCTGCAGCTATAAAACTACAAATAAAACAAACATTATTTCCTGAAAGAATTTCAGTGCCTTTCTTAAAACAACTCACTTCTATTTCACAGCATGACATTCACATATTAAAACAAAATTTTACTGTTGGATTATATATCATTATTGCAAAACCCACATGTCAGCAAAAGCTGAAGATTCAAAGAGATGTAACATATAATGTTGGACAACGCTGTTAGCCCCACAATATAGTACAGCATCAAAAAAATTAATTTATACTCTTGCTGTTCCTCTCCACGGAAATCTTTAGTAAAAGGCGAAAGAGTTATACGATTTGCAGAGAAAGAAGAATGGACAGCTGAGCTGGGTTCAAAGTTCTGGACCCCATCCTCTGTCTTACTACCTTCTGTTCTGGTTCATGGATCTAGAGCATAACAATTAAATTCTTATGTACATCAGTAATTAACCATCTACAGATTCCCCATTAAGGGTAGTCCCATCTGATTTTCTAAGTAAAGCATGACCTGTTGACTGTTCTATCATATTTAAATAATGACGCTGCACAATCAAATGAAAGGGTGAAGACGCTGAGCTTTGTCTAATGAATGACAAAGTGCTAACCTGCAGTTGCATTAAATACTGGCATGACTGGCAACTGGAGAAACTGCTGTGGGGGCATTCCCACACTGAGAGTTGAACCCAGACCACTTGAGTGAGAACCAGGAATCCTAACCGCTAGACCATATGGAACACAAGAAAAGCTGGAGAGAATCATACCTCTAGACCTACAAGCCACATGCAGGTGTGCTACCCTTCACATAAAAGCTCACCAAATTCTCTGTTTAGCAGCATTTATGTTCATATTTAGGTTTATATTTATACAGACATACATTCAGTGTGTAACAGTTAGTCTCTGTTGTTGCTGAAGGAGCTACCTGGCCTGGATGACTGTTGCAGTCAGCTCACCTCAGTTAGCAGTTAGCTCATTATTTTGCAGGTTTGTGTTGCTGTTGCTGAGTTAGTCTGTTGCTGTTTCTGTTTACAAAGAAAAGCTCGCTGTTGGCAGGATTCGGACCTACGCAGGGAGACCCCAATGGATTTCAAATCCATCACCTTAACCACTCGGTCACAACAACTTAATGGTCTGCAAAGGGATCAGTGTATTTTCATGGATTTGAAACAGATTACAAATTCCAATTCATTTTTGTTTTTATTTTAGGTATTTCAGTATTGAATTTTGAAAATTATTTCAGTCCATTATCTAGACCCACTTATTCCTGTTGAGAGATCTGCTGGAGCCTATCCCAGCTCTCTTCAGGTGAAAGGCACATCCTGGACAGGTCACCAGGCTATCACAGGACCATATATTGACACACAACCACACACGTACTCCTATGGGCAATTTAGAATAAACAACCAACCTGACATTTATTTATTTATTTATTTATTTATTTAGTATTTATCCAGCGTTCCTATTCAACACATCAAATGGAGCTACAAAGAGGTTGGGTCACACCTGCCTTTGGTAAAATCAGGATGAGTTTTCTAAGACTGAGATGCAACAGTGACCAGAGAGTTAGCTGTGATTGACTCTCTCACTGCTGTGCCTCCTCAGAAAAGGCCCTCTCAGGGGACCTTAAAGGAGACTGCCACACCTCTGAATCAGTAGCAGCATCATGGATGTGTGGCCTCACCCTTACAGACTGGGTCAGTAGCTGTAGAATATGACGTCTCATACTTTGTGATGAGCAGAGGCAGTTGAGCCCCACGAAAGGCTGTAGGGATTCCACAACATGTCCCAGATGGTCTGGGAATACCTCGAGAAGGAGCTGGAAGATATTGCCTGGGAATAGATTCGGACTACCTGGCTCAGCCTGTCATTCAGCCCTGGCTGGAGGACTAATTCAAAGATCAGCATTCTTTTAAAATGATCTGGACTTTAAAATAATCACAACCCCTGTGTGAAAAACAGCTGGTGTTCTTAAAATATTTATTCAAATGTGGAGGTGATGAGACAAATGATGTGTATGCTACTTGAAAGGTGGGAAGCAATAATGCCAGAACAGCACCACATGTCTGTTGGCATGGCTGATGCCAATGAGGCAGCAGTGCTGGGGTTTGATTCCCTGACAGGGAAACTACCCTCACTGTGTCCTAACAAGTAGATCTATGAAAGTGTGGATAACTGAAAGAGGACTTGAACAGGGCTGCTGCAAAGAAGCAATCTCATCATTGACTTAATTTAATCAGTCTTCATGCAACTGAAACAGGACTTCCCGTCAGTATGATGTCTCCATTTTACCAGGAAACACGTGTTGCATCAAAACCTAATAGGTCTCCTTTATGATTTCCTCAAGATGACTTGAACATTTCGATCATTTGGATTTAGCTTCTCCAATAGAAGTGTCATATGGTCTCAGTGTGCAATGTTGTGTTTCCCAGCACCATGTCCTCAGCCGGTAACTGTGCCAGTTAATGTACTGTAGTGGTCATCACATTTGCCTGGCATTTGCCTGATCTTACCAAATGTAGCTGTGATGCAAACTCTTTGTAGCTCAGTTTGATGTGCTGAATTATTAAGTGTTTAGTTGGAACACCATATAAATACACCCCACACTCATGTTCTGCACAGATGGTTGGTGATGGTTCCTGTCTTTCAAAACAACAGGGAGTGGGAGCTGTGGTTAAGTCTGTCACTGCTCAGCCTCCTCAGAAAAAATCCTGTCAGGTCCCATGAGCAGCTTCAACAACCTCTGAATCAGGAGCAGTGTCATTGCCTTACAAACTGGGTCAGTAGCTGTTGGATGTGGACCATGCTCTAAAGTAATACTTACTCTTTCTGCAAAAAGGAAATACTGAACACATTCACAGTAACAGGTGTTCTAGTCTTTAGTCCATCACTTATGGCATAAATGTGGATTCCTGTGGAAATCATGTTGAAATTATGTACCGCTGGGGTTGTGAAAAGGTTTTGAAAGGACTGAGCATTGAGACCTTGCTTTTAAGACACTGCTAGGATTTGAACCCAGGCTACCCTATTTACAAAACAGGTACTTTAACCGCTAAGCCACAGTGCCTTGGATCAACCTTTTATTTATTCACTTTTTTCTTTCTTCTAATAAAACTACAATCAGCCTGAATCAAATGTCATACAGAACATGTTTTGGACTTTTAACATGAGAAAAGAAGGTCCTTTCCTGGGCTGGTGTGGCTCAGTTGCTTAAAGTACCTGTCTTGTAATCTGCAGCAGAAACAAAGTTTGAAGTGAGTGGAAAACTTATCATGGATTGGAGATAAGGAGAACAGTTTTTTCTATGAAAAAGATGAAGGTAGCTGATCATGGTCTGAAAGCTTGATGATGGAGGAACAAGTCCACTTGTTTATTAATGGTACAGTTCTGTCTCCAGATCCAAAGAACAGCTGGGCACAGAGACTTAACTGTAACTCCAAAGTAGCTTATCAACCCAGAACCTCTTGCACCCTAAGCAAGAAACACCGTTAGACAGACAAGTATCAACATAGCAGTAACATAGGGGCCTGCTGTCTTTCATATAAAATTAGGTTTATATTTCTATATACAAACTGTTACATTCAGAAAAACCTACATACAGATCAGTCTGACACAGGCACCAGGAATGACTGAACAAGATGTAGGAACAACCAAAAATGGAGATTTAATGGCATAAAGTGTTTTTATTTTCAGCGTTGAAGCAAGTGACAATATGACAAAGGGAAAATAGTGTGAGAGTAGAGGACGACTGGTTGAGCCTTAAAGAAATGAAACTAATAAAACAAAACAGACCTATCCAAACCAAACTATAATGGATAAACAAAAGGAAACAAAAAACAGCCAAAGGAAGAATAATTACATTTGGAAATTTGTTGTACATGAAGCCCATCATACAGAAGTATGACTACATACATAGTGCAGCTGTACTGACCAAGTACCTTGTACTTTCCAGCAGTAGCAGAAGATGGACACATCAACCTAATGGTTATGTGTACAGCATGATGAAATGACTTTCTGGATTTTACGCTTTGGAGCTTCAAACAACGATGTTTCTATTGAGTTTTCACAAGTTAGTGTCATTGTCTTAAAGCTCACACCAATGCTGGAAGAACTAGGACAGCATAATGGCAGTGGTGGGATTTGAACCCACGCCTCAACTGAGACTGGAGCCTATATCCAGCGCCTTAGACCACTCGGCCACATTACCTCAATTTCCATGTGTTGTGTTTGCTGTCATGAGAAGTATTTCAATTACCAAACTAGACGATGCAATTTCTGAAGAAATTGCGTTGGGATTGCTGATCGCCGCGAAAAGCTCGAGGCAGACCGTGTCGCCGAAGCACGTTTTGAATCTACCGAATGCGATAATCAAGAAATATGGACTGTAGTGAGGGTGCTTTTATTTTGAGAAAATGCTATAAAAAGGCTTTTATTTTGAAAGGACAAAGAGCTGCAGGAGACTCATGGGAACTCACAAAAGAATCTGGACTTTTGAATATTCCTTACTTTTTACAAAAATGTAATAACTTACTCTAAATTACTGTAGACTTTTATTGTGAAAGTCTCAACATGTCAGAAACCATGGCTGACATGGAAAATGGCCTCACCTGGTGCCTGAAGCTTTATGCCAATAACCAACGTCCGTTTTAATATTGAGTTGCTGTTTCAGGTCTTTTTTATTGAAAAAATGCGATTTCGAGGCTTTTATTTTGAAAGGACAAAGTGCTGCAGGAGACTCTTGGGACCTTGTACAAGAATCTGGACTTTATTTTAAATATTCCTTACTATTTACAAAATTGTAATACCTTACTATAAATAACTGGGGACTTTTATTGTGAAAGTCTCACCATGTCAGAAACCATGGCTGACAAAGAAAATGGCCTCACTTGGTACCTGAAGCTGTATGCCAATAGGTAACGTCCATTTTAATATTGAGTTGCTGTTTCAGGGCTATTCTGTTGAGAAAATGCTATTTCGGGGCTTTTATTTTGAAAGGACAAGGTTCTGGAGGAGACTCTTGGGACCTTGTACAAGAACCTAAACTTTATTTTGAATATTCCTTATAATTTACAAAAATGTAATATCTACGTATTAATGACTAGACTTGTATTGTAGACTTGAGCTGTTGCTATGGTGTCCTAAACGCAGAGTGGGGGTGGGGGGGGGGTCACCAAGTGTAACAGCAGTGGACATTTGGCAGCCCGTCATACTTAATTACCAACCACAGACAGCTTGCTATGCTTAAATTGCTTTGTGTTGAGCTGTTGCTATGGTGACCTATGCCCAGAGTGGGGGTGAAGGTGAGGGTGGGGGGGATGGTACTCAGTGGTCACCAAGTGTAACAGCAGTGGACATTTGGCAGCCAGTGATTCTTAATTACCAACTACAGACAGATGCTATGCTGCTATTGCATTGTATGTATTTGCTATGGTCACCTATGCCCAGAGTGGGGGTGAGGGTCGGGAGTGGCAGGGGGGTGGTACTGAGTGGTCACCAAGTGTAACAGCAGTGGACATTTGGCAGCCTTTCATTCTTAATTACCAACCACAGACAGATGCTATGCTGCTATTGCATTGTATGTATTTGTTATGGTCACCTATGCCCAGAGTGGGGGTGAGGGTGGGGGGGGGGGGGGGGGGGTGGTATTGAGTTATCCCCATGTGTAACAGCAGTGGACAATATACAGCCAGTCATTCTTAATTACCAACCACAGACAGCTGCTATGTTGCTATTGCTTTTCCAGCTGTTGCTATGGTGACCTATGCCTAGAGTGGGGGTGAGGGTGGGGAGTGGTACAGAGTGGTCACCAAGTGAAACAGCAGTTGGCATTTGGCAGCCCGTCATTCTTAATTACTAACCACAGACAGATGCTATGCTGCTATTGCATTGTATGTATTTGCTATGGTCACCTATGCCCGGGTGGGGGGGGGGTGGTATTGAGTTATCCCCATGTGTAAAAGCAGTGGACATTATACAGCCAGTCATTCTTAATTACCAACCACAGACAGATGCTATGCTGCTATTGCTTTGTTTTGAGCTGTTGCTATGGTGACCTATGCCCAGAGTGGGGGTGAGGGTGGGGGGGGGGGGTGGTACTCAGTGGTCACCAAGTGTAACAGCAGTGGACATTTGGCAGCCAGTCATTCTTAATTACCAAACATAGACAGCTGCTATGCTGCTATTGCGCAATGAGCTGCGTTGTGTTGAGTAGTTGCTATGGAGATCAAAGGCCAGAGTGAGAGGGGGAGTGACACAGCACTTTACACACGCTGAGTGGAGAAACTGAGAAAACTTCACCTTACAAAATGGAGGATTACAGAAAAACTATAAGTGCTATCAATATAAGTCTTTCACTAACAGTGCCAGGAGGCTTCAACAAAGAGACCGATCCACTTTTTGTGAAGATATTCCAAAAAATGAAGGATTGGTGGCGAGTTAGAAACAGCCTTCATTTGTGTTTCTCTCCAAAAATTGTAGAGATCTTTAGAATGGGAGTGAATGAGAGATTGAGCAGTCACTCTCTGTCTGTTAGGCCACCTTGTGGAAAAACCGTAGGTCCTATAAAAATATGAACAGCATTGCCTGAAAGAAGACAAAAATCTCTACTACTTTTGAGAAAATGGTGTATGAAGAGTCAAAATTGTGGCCGTGACGGCGAGTTAGAGAGAAAACTTTTCCCTAAACTTAACAGCTTCTCCCACTCTAGCGATGACATCACGCACTCTAGCTCTCTCCCATACACACCAATGTAAAATTCAGAAATTTCCTTAAAAAACCATAAAACTTAAATTGCGATTAAAGAAAAACCGTAATAGATATCAAAAAGCTGTATACAAGACTTATAGATTAATGCCTTCTGACCCGTTTAAAGGTCGAATGGTGTTTCTAGCTGAAAGTATGCTGACACAGTTAAGGCTCAAAGAGGACAAAGTTGAAAGGAGATTTTAACGTACTCTCCATTCATTCCTATGAGAAAAAATTCCGACAAAACCTGGAATATTTCGGAAATTATGAAAGATATCGCTGAGAAAAGTAGAAGCACCCATCTCCTCATCGAGCTGCACGCGACGGTGTTTGAAAGACGTTTCTACGTCGAACGGTGTAGGACTAGATAGCGACCGAAAAACGGCGGAATAATAATAAAAATAAAAAAAAGAATAATAAAGAGAAAAAACGAAGAACATATCTTGGGATTGCTGCTTTGCACAGCAATCCCAACAATAAAAAAAAGAATAATAAAGAGAAAAAACGAAGAACATATCTTGGGATTGCTGCTTTGCACAGCAATCCCAACAATTAGGAATTATTAGGAAAAACACATTCGTTTGTACACAGTACATCAACAAGGACACGTTCCATCATACAGCACTAAGTGACACAAGTAACACTGACTCTGTCTTATTTGGCTTCCATTGATATCCAGGTGATGATGAGCTAAACCTTACCCAGACATTTGTCAGTTCAAAGTTTTGTACATCTTTCTGTCAGACCCTCTGGTGGCTCCTTCATTCCAGGACCATGTCAGTTATTGAGTGTGTATATTTATAACAAGCAACTGTAATTTCAACAAATGTTACAATTGACTAAAAGAATTCTGCCCTATTATTTGATAAACACAAGTCAAGTATTGGATATAACCATGAGGCTGTTGTACATAGACACATATGGACTGGCTGTCCTTCACATAAAATCTGATTTGTAGCATTTGTACTGACAGGTTTATATTTATACAGACATACATTCAGTGGGTAACAGTCAGTCTCTGTTGTTGCTGAAGGAGCTACCTGGCCTGGATGACTGTTGTGTTGCTGTTGTTGAGTTAGTCTGTTGCTGTTTCTGTTTACAAAGATGTAAAAAAAAAAAAAAAAAAAAAAAAAATTATATCTTTGATCTCCACTCAGTGATCAAGTCAGATAAAGAACTTACACAATGTCAAAATTTGAGCCATCATCCAGCATCTTAGACCATTCAGCCAAATTACCAGACAAGTGTCTCTTCTCACCACCTGAGCTCATGGTTTTACATGGGTTTACCTCTAAAAGGTGAAGGAGTGTGTGTAATGAGCCAACACAGGGAAAAATAACTAAAGGAATTTAATTAAATCCAACATGTGGACAATGGCTGTTACTGAACATGTCTCATCAGCAGCAAAGGGGAAGATAAGACTGGAAATTAGTGGCTACAGCAGAGAGGGTTTCCACAGATCAAACTTTGGGTTACAGGTCCAGAGATACTCTAAGTCTACCCTAAATCTTGCAAAAAGGAGAATTAAAGAAGATGTACAATGTGTCTTCTGGCCTCATTTTCCATAATTCTACCTGGATCATGGGGTGTTGCTTTTGTGCTCTCTCTCCAGTCAGCCAGCATTGCTTCCATTCTTGGTACCACTCTTCAAAACAGGAGACCCCTGGTTCAAATGTTAAAGTTCCTAATAAGGTCTAACAAATGGGGCAAAAGAGCCAATCAGTTCCAAGCAAACGATGATGTCATGTGAATCTTGC
>NW_022872891.1:0-63052 GCF_900324485.2 Mastacembelus armatus | reverse complement strand
CTCCTCCGCCAGTTACCAGTATCCCGTCTCCTCTGTCCCCAGTTCCCAGGTCCCGGTCTCCAGTTTCTCAGTCCCAGTTCCCAGTCTCCAGTCTCCTCTGTCCCCAGTTCCCTGTTCCCAGTCTCCAGTCTCCTCTTTCCCCAGTTCCCAGTCTCCAGTCTCCTCCGTCCCCAATTCCCAGTCTTCAGTCTCCTCTTTCCCCAGTTCCCTGTTCCCAGTCTCCAGTCTCCTCTTTTCCCAGTTCCCAGTCTCCAATCTCCTCTGTCCCCAGTCCCCAGTCTCCAGTCTCCTCCGTCCCCAGTTCCCAGGTTCCAGTCTCCAGTCTCCTCTGTCCCCAGTTACTAGTATCCAGTCTCCTTTGTCCCCAGTTCCCAGGTCCCGGTCTCCAGTTTCCTCAGTCCCCCGTTCCCAGTTCCCAGTCTCCAGTCTCCTCTTTCCCCAGTTCCCAGTCTCCAGTCTCCTCTTTCCCCAGTTCCCAGTCTCCAGTCTCCTCTGTCCCCAGTTCCCAGTCTCCAGTCTCCTCCCCGTTCCCCCAGTCCCAGTCTCCCACTCCATCTTCCTGTCCCCAGTCTCTTCTGTCCCCAGTTCCCAGGTCCCAGTTCCCAGGTCGCAGTTCCCAGTCTCCAGTCTCCTCTGTCACCAGTTCCCAGTTTCCAGTCTCCGCTGTCTCCAGTCTCCTCTGTCCCCGGTCTCCAGCCTCCTCTGCCCCGGTCTCCAGCCTCCTCTCTCCATGGTCCCCTGTCCTCAGGAGGGGGTTTCGGCCCCAGGAGTTGGCCGTGGAGAGGGGGGTACTGTTACGGTTCTGCCAGGCTTTTCCCCTGGCAATCATCACAAGCAGTCTCACCTGTCCCCTAGTCACTCACCTGCACCTCGTCTGCACTCCCACCTTCTGTATATATGGACTTCCCTAACTCCTACTCTCTGTCTGATCTCCGTAACACTCCCCGGACACACCGTTCCTGGTTCCTCGTTTCCAATACATATCGTGAGTGCAAAATAAAGAGCTTAACCATGTCTCTTGTTCCCGCTTCCTTTGGTGTCCGTTACAGATATCTGATGTTGTTCCTGGGATCTGTTGGAGTCACTCTCCCAGTTTGGGGGTCACAGCCCCAAGGGTGCCGATTACCATGGGGACCACTGTTGCCTTCACCTTCCACATCTTTTCTAGCTCTTCTTTAAGCCCTTGGTTTTCTCCAGCTTCTCATGTTCCTTCTTTCTGATGTTGCTGTCACTTGGGATCGCTACATCTACCACTACGGCTTTCTTTTGCTGTTTGCCCACCACTACTATGTCCAGTTGGTTAGCCACCTGTTGTCGGTCTGTATCTGGAAGTCCCACAGGATCTTAGCTCGGTCATCTCCCTCACCTTTGGAGGTGTGTCCCATTTTGACCTTGGGACCTCCAGCCCATACTCGGCACAGATGTTCCTGTACACTATGCCGGCCACTTGGTTATGGCGTTCCATGTACGCTCTGCCTGCTAGCATCTTACAACCTGCTGTTATGTGCTTGATTGTCTCAGGGGCATCTTTGCACAGCCTGCACCTGGGGTCCTGCCTGGTGTGGTAGATCCCGGCCTCTATCGATCTTGTGCTCAGGGCCTGTTCTTGTGCCGCTACGATCAGTGCCTCTGTGCTGTCCTTCAGTCCAGCTTTTTCCAGCCACCGGTAGGACTTTTCGATATCAGCCACTTCTTGTATCTGTCGGTGGTACATGCCGTGCAGGGGTTTGTCCTGCCATGATGGTTCTTGCTCTTCGTCCTCTGCATCGGGCTTCTGTTGCCTGAGATATTCACTAAGTATTCCATCGCTTGGGGCCATCTTCCTGATGTAGTCATAGATCTTGGCCGTTTCATCTTGGATGGTGGCTCTGACACTCACCAGTCCCCGGCCTCCTTCCTTCCTCTTAGCGTACAGTCTCAAGATGCTGGATTTGGGGTGAAGTCCTCCATGCATTGTGAGGAGCTTCCTTGTCTTGACATCAGTGGCTTCTATGTCCTCTTTTGGCCAGCTTATAATGCCAGCGGGGTATCTGATGATCGGCAGGGCGTAGGTGTTGATGGCTTGGACCTTGTTCTTCCCATTTAGCTGACTTCTTAGGACTTGCCTTACCCTCTGTAGGTATTTGGCTGTGGCTGCTTTCCTTGCGGCTTCTTCTGGTTCCCATTTGCCTGTGGGATTCCAAGGTACTTGTAGCTGCCCTCAACATCCGCTATGCTGC
Source organism: Mastacembelus armatus (assembly GCF_900324485.2). NCBI lineage: Eukaryota > Metazoa > Chordata > Actinopteri > Synbranchiformes > Mastacembelidae > Mastacembelus > Mastacembelus armatus. The sequence continues at coordinate 60,833 of NW_022872891.1, read as the reverse complement.
CTTCTGGGAGTTCAACTCCTTCAGTCCTGACAACTCTCCCTCTCTTTGTTATCATTCGACCACACTTGTCCAGTCCGAATGACATTCCAATGTCGTTGCTGTATATCCTGGTGGTATGGATCAGTGAGTCGATGTCTCGTTCAGTCCTGGCATACAGCTTGATGTCATCCATGTACAGGAGGTGGCTGATGGTTGCCCCATTTCGCAGTCGGTATCCGAAGCCAGTCTTAGTGATGATCTGGCTGAGGGGGTTCAGGCCTATGCAGAAAGCAGCGGGGACAGAGCATCTCCTTGGTAGATGCCGCACTTGATGGAGATTTGTGCTATTGGCTTGAGGTTGGCTACTAGGGTTGTTTTCCACAGTCCCATTGAGTTCCTTATGAAGGTTCTTAGGGTCCTATTGATGTTGTACAGCTCCAGGCATTCCAGGATCCATGTGTGAGGCATTGAGTCGTAGGCTTTCTTGTAGTCAATCCAGGCGGTGCACAGGTTGGTCTGCCTGGTCTTACAGTCTCGAGCAACCGCTTTATCCACCAGTAGTTGGTGTTTTGCTCCCCTGGTGTCCTTACCTATTCCTTTCTGGCCCCCGCTCATGTATTGAGCCATGTGCCTACTCATCTTAGCCGCTATGATGCCCGACAGGAGCTTCCAGGTTGTGCAGAGGCAGGTTATCGGACGGTAATTGGATGGGACGGCTCCCTTCTGGGGTCCTTCAGGATCAGGACTGTCCTGCCTTCAGTTAGCCACTCTGGGTGAGTCCCGTCCATTAGCAGCTGGTTCATTTGAGCTGCCAGGCGTTCATGGAGGGCAGTTAGCTTCTTTAGCCAGTAGGTGTGGATCATGTCAGGCCCCGGTGCTGTCCAGTTCTTCATGTTGGAGACCCTTTCTCGGATATCTGCCGTTGCGATGGTTACTGGTTCTTGTTCAGGGAGGTTGCTGTGGTCTGCTCTCAGGTCTGCCAGCCACTGGGCATTGGTGTTATGTGATGCCTCCCTCTCCCATATGTCTTTCCAGTATTGTTCAGTCTCCAGCCTTGGTGGGTCTGCCCTCGTGTTACTGCCCTCCCACTGAGAGTACACCTTGGATGGTTCGGTGGAGAACATCCTGTTTATTCTCCGTGCTTCTATTTCTCTGGTGTACCTCTTCAGGTGTGTGGCCAGGGCTGTGAGTCGTTGTTTGGCAGTCTCCAGGGCCTCTGGTATGGACAGCCTGCTGTATTTCTTACCTCTTACTCTTACTTCATCCTCTTTCTCTGCAGTTCTGATAGTTGGCTGACTTCTCTCCGTGTTGCCCTTATTTTTGCCTCTAACCTCCTTCTCCAGGCAGGGTACTGCTCCTTGGTGGTGGAATGTATTCTGTGGCCAAGCATCTCAAGGATCACTGTTGCCGTGGTGTATATCAGCTTGTTGGTCTCGGTGATGGTCACAGTGGGGATTGTTTGTAATGCTGCATTCACATCTTCTAGTAGACATTCAGAGAGTACTTCACTTAGTCTCGGTAACCGGCTGCGGAGGTTCCAGGTGTCCATCTTGCCTACGATCTTCACTCTCAGGTCAGCTGCTCTTGTGTTGAGCGTGTCGGGGCTTGTCATTGGGGCTTGATACCCAATCTCGGGTGGGGGTGGTGTTGTTTCCCCCCTGACCTGGCGTCCTGGCTCCCCCTTGCCATAGCATTTGTGTTGTATTTCTTCAATCTCTAGTTGTGATAGCAGCTGCCGTTTGCGGATGTTGGAACACTGAGCTACTAGATGCTTTGGCCCTAGTGTGGATGGTGGGTTTCGGAGTTTCCATAGGTCCCACATCCTCTTCATGTAGCCCCTATCGCTGGGGTTACTCATGTAGTGGCATTCCAACAGTTCCCTGTTATCAGCCCTCGTCCACGAGTGTCTTGTTCCAGTAGCCCATTTCTCATCAGGTTGCCCTGGTCCCCTAGCACCTGACGCGGACCTTGTTGACCCGGGCGACGTCCGAGCCGGTATGACCCCAGTATTTCTACCACTCATTTGTACTGAGGTAGGCTAGTAGCGTTAAGGACCTTGCCTAAGGGCCCACACTGGTGATGCCCTGGTCGGGAATCGAACCCCCGACCATTTGGTCTACCCGCACTTCGGGTAGACCAAATGGTCTATATATATATGTATATATATATATATATATATATATATATATATATTTCTTTTGAATATATATATATATATATATATATATATATATATATATATATACACACACACACACACACACACACAGTGGGTGCGGAAAGTATTCAGACCCCTTTACATTTTTCACTCTTTGTGTCATTGCAGCCATTTGCCAAAATGAAAAAAGTTCCTTTTATTTCTCATTAATGTACACTCAGCACCCCATCTTGACAGAAAAAAAACAGAAATGTAGAAATTTTTGCAAATTTATTAAAAAAGAAAAACTGAAATATCACATGGTCAAGTATTCAGACCCTGTGCTCAGTATTGAGTAGAACCACCCTTGAGCTAGTACAGCCATGAGTCTTCTTGGGAATGATCCAACAAGTTTTTCACACTTGGATTTGGGAATCCTCTGCCATTCTTCTTTGCAGATCCTCTCCAGTTCTGTCAGGTTGGATGGTGAACGTTGGTGGACAGCCATTTTCAGGTCTCTCCAGAGATGCTCAATTGGGTTTAGGTCAGGGCTGGGCCAGTCAAGAAGGGTCACAGAGTTGTTCCGAAGCCACTCCGTTGTTATTTTAGCTGTGTGCTTAGGGTCATTGTCCTGTTGAAAGGTGAACCTTTGGCCCAGTCTGAGGTCCTGAGCACTCTGGAAGAGGTTTTCTTCCAGGATATCTCTGTACTTGGCCGCATTCATCTTTCCTTCAATTGCAACCAGTTGTCCTGTCCCTGCAGCTGAAAAACACCCCCACAACATGATGCTCCCACCACCATGTTTCACTGTAGGGATTGTATTGGGCAGGTGATGAGCAGTGCCTGGTTTTCTCCACACATACCGCTTAGAATTAACGCCGTGTTTTTTAAACATATTAATGTCTAAAGTCTGATAACACTGTAATCAGCACAAAATTGGCTACAATAATATGTAATATTATAATAATAATATGTGCATCAAGTTTATACATTATTGTGTTTTTAAGAAAAAATTGTTTATGCATGGTTAGTGAAAAACTACAATTTTTTACTCACTGAAATAAGACCATAGAACACAAACAGAACATTGGTTCACAAGACTTTGGAGACCTGCATGTTGCAGGCTAAAGTGTTTACTTCAGAGTGTTGTGAATGTCATCTTGTTCACACATTCACAGTAAACAATACATTGATTTAAATTTTCTAAGACACTTTTTGCCCAGAAAGGCCATATGCAAGAGGGTGTGTCTGAGGATGAATAGTCATGTGATTTACCTGAGAACACAAAAGACGCACTGAACAACCAGACAAAGACGTGCATAATGAGCCTTTCAGTCAATGTAGATGGGACGGATTAGTGCAGCACAATACAACACAATGAGGAGCCAAACGATCCTCATTTGAGTTAAAATCAGTGTTTTTACTCTGAGGACAAGCTAAAGTATTTGTCTCTGTGTGGAATACAAAAAGCGCTTCATCACGTGCGTAACGCGCCATCATCGCGCCGAAAAAGTGAGTAAATTCTATGATGAAGTTTGATATTTTGTGTCATTTCTCGGGGGTGTGCACATGTTTACCTGGTTCATCTGAGATTATTTACATGTGAACAGTGAACAGTGTACAAGGCGGGACCGCATTACCTTTCCAGAGCTCAGTCTAGGTCACACCAGCCTTGCCTCTGCCTCTTGAACAGCTTCCTCCGCCCTCCACTCCCTGCCAGTCCTCACTTGTATTCCAGCTTTGGCCACCTTCAAATCGCTTGACTCCCTGTATTGCACCACATCTTTGGCTCTTGTCACCTTGAATTCCTCCTCCAAGGATTTGAAGGGCAGCTGCAGCTTGTTGTTGTGCCCATAGAGAGCGATGCTGCTCAAGCTCTTCTGTAGTCCAAGCCATTGCCGAAGGTTGTTGCTGACTTTCCTCTCTAAGGTCTCTACTCAGGGCTCGCAAAATTTCAAAATCCCTGGTAGCCCTTCGGGCAGACACTCTTCAGTTTTTGGTAGCCCTAAATAAATTTAAGTAGCCCGACTAAAAGAGAGATTATTTTTAATGTATAATAATGTAAAAGAAACAAAACATCAATCAAAAATGTGTTAAAACACAAATTACAACAACTGTATAAATTAGTAAAATTACAATAATCAACTTAAATATTTGTTTCTAAGTGAAAGTCCATGAAACCAAAAAGCTGCGCTTTCTTTTTGCCTCAGTCTGATTTTTCAGAAGTTTTCCGCTTTGTGGTAGTCAGCTTTTCTTTGGCTGTCACTTCTTCACCCTGACCCTTCTTATTTGGCTCAGCAGAACTAAAATCCATGTGCCGCTTATTTTTACACACGCACACACATAACGGTCAGTGATTTTTGAAATTCTCTCCACCTCTATCACACGTTTAAGCTTTCGGGGGAAGTTTTCACTTGTCACTTGAGAATAGGCTAATAACTGATAGGACGATGTCAGAGGAATTGGTGCGCAACTATTCCGTCACTGACCAATCAGTACTGCAGTTCGCGCGATCGCAAAGTAAAAACAAAAAACAAGCACAAATTCAAACGTAATTTCAATACTTCACATACTGACAGTGGCTCCCCAATGCCCGAATATTATATAATTACCCAACTATATTTAAGAAAGAATGCAGAAGCATTGAAATATATTTTTCCTCCCCACATGATAGCCCGACGGGTAGGGCTGAGAAAGATTTTGGTAGCCCGACTAGAAGATACAATAGCCCCGGGACGTCGGGCTAGCGATTTTGCGAGCCCTGCTACTGTAGAGATTGGGATGGCATATATGAGAAGGGGCCATAGAATCCTGTGCAGAATGCCATGTTGATATATCTAGGCTTTGAACTTTCCAGATGGGCCGGTCTTGTCCACAGATTTCAGCCAGCAATCCAACTCAGTGCAGATTAACTGGATTGATGTTATGTCTCTCAAAGAGCTGTCAAAAAACTTCCCCGGGCTTTTGACTGGATTCTCTGTAATCGTCAGGATGGCTCTGCCTGCGATGTAGAACCGGAACTTGTCATCCAACTTGCCTTTCCTAAGCACCATAGATCTCGACTTGGCAAGTTTGAAACTCATCCGGGCCCACTCCACCAGCTTTTCAAGTCCCTTCAGGATCCACCTGCGGCCTGAGACTGATTCTGTTGTGACTGTAAGGTCATCCATGAATGCCCTGATGGGTGGCTGTCGTTGTCTGGAATTCGCCCCGGGCCCTCTGCACTTTGGCTCAGCAGATTTGGCAAGCATATTCATGGCTAAGGAGAACAATGTCACAGCGATAGTACACCCTATGATAACACCGATCTCCACCTTGTGCCATTTGGATGTTGTTGCTCCTGAAGAGACCCTCATCCTGAAGTTGTTGTAGTAATCAGCGATGAGCTCTCAACACCTGCTGGGGACATGATGTTTTAACAGAGTGAGCTGGACTAGCTTATGTGGAATGGAGCCAAATGCATTTGCCAAGTCAAACCATAACAGTGTCAGGTTGCCTTTGTTCTCTCTGGCATCCCAAATTAGCAGTGTCATCACACCAGTATGCTCCACACAGGCCGGCATTCCTGAAATTGCCGCCCTTCTGGACTGATGTATCGATGTAGGTGTTCTTTGTCAGGTAGGTGCACAGCCACTTGGAAATGGCACTGAAGATCTTCGCTTCAACTAACAGCAGAGAGATGAGGCGGAACTGCTCCAGCTGTGTGGAGTTTTCCTCCATTGGAATCCACACCCCTTCAGCCACTCGCTACTGATCTGGGATCTTCCCTTTCCTCCAGAGGACTTGCAAGATTTTCCATAGACGCAGCAGGAGTTTGGGACAGTTCTTGGACACTTTGTATGAAGTGCCACTTGGTCCTGGAGCAGAGCAGGCCCTTGCTCTGCGAACGACCTCTCTGACTTCCTTTAGCTTCAACTCGGACATGTCAAAGTGCACTTCCGGAACAGCGGGATCTATGAGGATGTTACACTCTTCCATCTCCTGCTCTCTTTTTGGGTCGCTGAACATCTGTGAAAGATGTTTATCAATGTCCTCCTGCAAGGGTTAGGGTTAGGGTTAGAGGTTAGGGTTAGGGTTAGAGTTAGGGTTACACTTTGGTGAAAAAACTGATACCAGAAACATTGGGTTTGTATTGAAATTTTAAATGTAAAATCCAAGTATTTTGTCAACTTTCATTCATATAAGTCAGATTTTATTTACATTACGACTGATAATAGTAAAAATCCCAAATCTCACATTGCTTGAGCTTATTGTTAAAAGCTGCCTTTATTGTCTTCTACAGTGATTTTTTTTTTAATGAATCTTGTTATTTTCAAGGGCACTCAGAACCGTAACTTCATACCATACCATGCTGAATATATGGGCCATGAGCTTCAACTCGACCAGAATGAAAAACTTGTGTTTTGAGTGACCCATGTTTTAGCTATTGATGGATTCAGTCATTCCACAATGCTAATCAAAAACAACTTGTCTATCTATCAAGACATTTTAAGTTAATACTAACAGTATCTCAGACAAAATTTTGTCATTTTGATTTGATTTATCAATTTGAATTTGTATTTTATCTGAAATAAATGTAAGATAATTTAAAAAGACACATTATGACAAATCAACACTATCAAACCCTGTCATTTAAAATGTACATTGATGTAAAACAGAGAAAATCAACAAGTTGTTCTGGTGTGTTCCTGGAAATTAATTAACATTTGGTTCGCTATTTCAATTCAATATACTCTATACCTTTTGTGTATTTAATAAAAGGGAGAGGGAAAAACATTCCAAGGCCATCATATAACAAAAACATTTATTGCACAGTAAACAGAAAAAAAAAGTATTATACAACTTTTTTTTTTTTTTTTTAAACATATCCTTCTAAACTACTTACTGTGGAAGGTGACACCGCATCTCCTTTTATACATCCTTAACAGTAATGTTCTTCAACTACCAAATAAGTACACCACATTAAAACCACCAGGTGGGTATAATGTTGTAAACTTGAGCAGTCTGTGGCTACACTGCCCTATACACAGCAAACTGCCAAGCACTCTGGCTATGATCGAAAGGCTTTAGAACCTACAGTGCATCGTTTCTTGCTGCATATGGGACTGTGTAGCCTCACACCAGTCAGAGCCACGTTACAGCTGTTGGATTTTAATGCTATGGTTGATCAGTGTGTGAACACGTACATTTAAAAGTATAACAAACAATTAACAAAAAGTGCACCATTGTTGGACGGAAATGAAAATGACATTTTGCACAACTTCAAATAATTTTCCTTCTCTAGGCCTGCAGTGATCACCTATGGTATGTGGGATCAAGTGCAAGTAGACCATGGAAAGGAGTTTTACTTGACACTGTTCATGCAGGAGATGCTGTCACACCATAGGTTCAATCAGGAGAGACTACCTTATCTACAGACTTCATCTACAAGTAATATTTCTGCAACGAAAGAAACAAAATTCTTTGTAATCTATACTTGTAATAAGTTCAAGCTGTGTTTTGTTAAATCAGAACCACACAGTTGAACGACTTTGGCCTGAGATCAACAACTGTGTCAACTATCCCTTGAAAACTGCCCTTCTCCAGCTGATGGACCAAGAGCAGATCCATATGGAGGACAACCTTGTAAGATACTGTGTCCCCAATCTAACTTGTATGCTGTGCCATATTGGTCTTACAAGCGTGGCAGAATCATGGAATGCTCATATGATTCCAGGTAAAATATGTAATAGGCAGTATAACACACTAATAATTATCATGTCAAATTTTTGATACACACATTTCTTTCTATTATGTTAACAGGAAAAGGCATACCAAATCACTTTGCAGAACCTGGGTGTAAATGAAGAATTACATCAGAACTCTTGCCACATTCACTTGGAGCTGCAGACCTTTACAGACAGCATGTAGGATCTGCACTGACAACATACTCCATGTTTGGAGTTGATCCCTTTACAACAGGACAAACTCAGAACGCAGAATCATTTTTCAGAGAAATATCCTGACATTTCACATTTGTTTCATAGAGCAGTAAACAACGACTTTGCTCCATACAAAGAAGCCTTGCTTTATCTGATAAACACAACGCATGAACTGGTGCATTTGCAAGCTACAGAACATACTGAACTGAGACAAATATAAATAGATAACTGTAAGGGTTTACCCTTCTGTGAGTAATAAAAACATTACTCTTGCACTGTTGTTGACTTCTCTACATTTTGCACAGTGTGGAGAAGTCTCCTTCCACTGCTCCACACGTCTTGCAGCCAATAATGCTTCTGCAGCACAGCAACAGCATTGGCTCTTCCCTAGATATCTGCAAAAGTTTTGTTCAGAGGATATGTTTTCTTTTTCTGTCTATTTATATGCTGATTCATGTTTGGTCATGCAGTTATTCAACATATTCTTATTGATTTGCAAGCATTCATGTATTAACTTAGTTTGATTGTAAGCGAAAGGTGAATAAATCAAGTCATTTCTGCCCAAAGGCTCTTTTGAATTTAATATCCTAATTGAGGCTTCAGCAGTCTTTTTTTACTATACGTCTTTCCTTCTGAGTGGTCTGTGGATAGTATACAGTGCTCTGAAAAAGTATTTGCCCCATTTCTTGATACAAGAGGTCTGGCAGTAATCTGGCCTGGGTGTGGCAAGTGAAATTTAACTCAGCTCTCAGTGTGTATATGCATGTATACTTTTTCCTCTTTCAGGACTTTTTTTCTCGCACCTGTGGGCCTGTCCTGTCCCAATCCTGTCTGCCATGTGTATATGAGATATGTGGTTCCTCCAGAATCCTGCTCAGCCTTTGTTGTCTGAGGGAGGAGAGTGTGAATATCTGGGAATTGACATAAGCCACCACACTGTGAGTGGTGAGCACCCTAAGTGGGTGTCCCATGACAATGTGGGCTGTCTTCTGTAAGATCCTCGCCACTGCTGCAGCATGCTGTGTACAGGCATGGTGTCTTCTTTCCATGGTGTCCAATGCAGTACTTGTGTACATCAACACTATCCTGACTCCCCCTTTTTTCTGGAACAGGACGCCGTTGGCAACTGTGTCCTTTACAGAAACATCCAAGAAGAAGGGCTGAGTATAGTCAGGAATGGCCAGATCTGTGGCCGTGGCCAGAGCTTGCTTGAGAGAGATGAAGTTCCGTTCTGCCTCAGTCGTCCAAACGAGCGGTGCTGAATGATTCCACATGCCCTGTTCCTTGACTATCTGTCGAAGTGGAGTGGTAAGGTTGGCATAGTCGGGAATGTAAGAGCGGCTGTAGCCCGTGAGCCCCAGAAAGGAGAGCATATCATTGACCAGTACCGGCCGGGGGTGGTGCAGGATGGTAGACCTGTGAGCAGGTGATAATCCCGCCCCTGCTTGCGAGATCAGTCGGCCCAAAAAGGCAACTTGTTTATGGCACACTTGTAGTTTAGATTTGCTGACCTTAAAGCCCCTCTCGGCTAGATGACGCAGCATGGACTCCGTGGCCTGGAGACAGGTCGCTCTGCCAATGGGAAGCAGAAGAAGGCATTGGCCAGATCAATACGAGAAAACCAAGTCTGGCTAGGATCCAGGTTAGTCAGAGCCACATATGGGTTGGGAACCGGAACGGTGGAAGTCACTAATATATCATTGATGGCCCTAAGATCATGCGCCATACGGAATTTACCTGTACCCTTTTTCTCAACCGGTAGAATGGGTGTGTTCCACCGTGACGAGGAGGGTTCTAGCACCCCCGCTCGTATTAAGCCTTCAATGGTATCCCTAATCCCCTCCTCTGCCCGAGGTTTATGTGGGTATTGGCGGATCCAAAGGGGAAGCCCCCCTTGGACCTGGAAGGTGACCGAGGCACAGTCCGTTAAGCCCACGTCCGTGGGAGACTGAGCCCATAAGAAGTCCGGCAGCTGAGATAACATGTCTGCTGCTAGGTGATGGTCAATGCGTGCCATGTCATGCTACCTGGACACCTCTCTATGCTCCAATATAGCAGGGTCTGTGGCTGTCAGCTGAATGCAAAAAATTTTAATCTGGGGAGCGTACCGGACCTGCGGTATGGGGGTGGTCTGCCAGTCTTTGTGGGCCAACGCCCTTTGAGAATACCCCCCAGCACTTTTGCCTCATGGTCAGGATGTAGGGCGAGAGACACATGTGGTGCACTGTCCTCACTCATGCGAAACCAATCTTGTGGGGCCGGGAGAAGCTGCACTCCCGCCACCACCCCCACGGGGGCGACATAGATATTCTCGGCGTCGATGCTCCAGGAGTCTCCCTCAACCTGCTCAAACGCCTCCTTGTACCAATAGGTTTGGAGCTTATCATAGAAGAGGGTAACATGGAGAGGGTCCGGGGGAGGAATGTAGGGCTCGAGGAGCGAGATCCAGGGGCGCCAAGACTTATACCATATGCCCTTATGTGCCGGACTCTCCGGGCACAACCTAGCCCAGTAGATGTCGGCTACCTTATCCGCCAGCAGCTTCAACAAGCATTGTTTTCATTGCCCGTTTGAATATGTCCAACATGGCAGTTGCAGGCCATCTGGCAGAGTAACAGTAAGTCCCTCGGAGCACACAGAATAGTGGCCCCAAGCTAAATCAATAAGTCCCGGCCGAGGAGGTTGACAGGAGTGCCAGGTGAATAAATGTAGGGGTGGCGTACCTGCTGGCTGCCCACCTGGGTGAGCAGAGGTCGAGTTACTGGCAGAGTCCGTTTCTCCCCCGAGAAGCCCATGACGGTGGTCTTGTGGTTCGACAAGGTGGAAGCAGGGGTGGTGTTGAGAGTGGAACACATAGCCCCTGTGTCGACCAAAAACGACAGATTCGTATGGTTCACCTTCATGGACAGCAGTGGATCTGCCTTGTTCGTTCCGCTGTCCAGACCTCTCGGTGGGGTGTGTCATTCTCAGTAGGAGTCCTCCCAACTGGTTGGAGGACCCCAATCCATCACCGGCATGTTGTGAGCCGGTGAGGGGCCACCCCTACCATGTTGCAGGTGCACTCCCTGCCCTCCTCGAGCTCGGCCTCGAGCCATACAGCCCGATGGACAGTCCTTGATCCAATGATCGTTTCCGTTGCAGAGGAAACATTGGGCTGAGTCCCTTCTAGGTGGGCCCCGACGACCACCGCGCCCTCTCCACCCACGGCCCCCCCTCGGAGCTCCCCTGTATCCTCCCCTATTGCCTGGAGGGTGATCTTGCGGCTCCCAAGGAGGTACTGGGAACAGATCAGAAGTATCCGGAGCATCTACGCCCCACTGCCACATAACCTTCTTGGCCTCCTCTTTTTTGTCTTTGTTCTTTTTGGCATTCACTTTCTGCCTTGCTTCCGCAAACTGGAGCTTCAGCAGCTGGGTCTGGAGCTCCTGATTTCGCTCCCCTTCCTTCAGCATCTGCTGCTGGACGCGGGTGAGGTGATGCACCAAATGTCTCTCCCACACCACTGAAACAGCCCCCTGCAAATCTGGATTGTCAATCATGGCCGTTTTGACCTTTTCTGGGACCCCCTCCAATACCGCCTGTCAGTACCACTCCCTTTGGGGACCCAGTTTACCTGGATGACACCCTGTCTGTCGAATCCACAACTCTTTACTCTGGTGTAAGAAAACTCTGGGGTTATTTTTAACGTTCCAAGTCACCTTTGGGACTTCTCACGGATTGCCTTGCCCAGGTCACCAGCCCACCGGGCGAACGGCTCCTCATCCGGTCTGCGGAGGGTGCCCGCAGCCTTCTCTATGTCTCTTGCGTCCATGCTGGTCAGGCATCTCTGAATCACGGCTCTAAAATCCCCAATAGCTAGTCTCTGTCCTGCGGTCAGCAAGTCCAATTTGCCGAGTCACAGGCCTCCCCCCTCTGCTACTGGGGGAAGTTGGTCCACCAAAGCCTGCACATCCCCCAACCCATAAGGCCGGTATTTAAATCCACCTCCGTTGGCCATCAAGTGGAACATCAACAAATCATTCTGGGACCCCGGTCCCACACCGCTCGGTCCTCCGTTCCCCTCATGTTCTCTTGTCCTGGAGGCTCACACACTCTGTGAGGAGACCAAAACAGCGTGTCGTGTTAATCTGCGTCCGAAGGTTCCTCCTCAGGTCTCCAATTACCTTCTGCCCATAGTACTATGGACCCAGTGGGTTGAGAGCCTTCCTGTGACATGAACCTTAACAACACTTCTCGCTCGCCTCTGTCTCTCTCTCTTCGTGCAGGCTTCGCTGACTGTGACTGCGGTGTAGGTTGTCTGGAGGGCTTTTCACGTCTGACCCGATCCCGGAATGGGTGACTGTCCTCTCCGCTATCATAGGCAGGCTTTTTGTCATGAGGAGGCTCTTCCCTTCCTCTCCAGTCCCCATCCCGATGATCCGTGGAGGAGGTTCTGGGCACAGGGGGCATATCCGACACCTGTAATTCTCCCCCGGAGATATCCATCACCAGATACAGTCCTGCTGGAGGGGGCGCAGTCGGCCTGCACGCAAAATAAGGTGGTGGTGACTGCTTCTCTTCTGTTTCCACTGTTTTCTTCCAATCTTTATTCTTGTGCATGTGCTGAGTCCCCTGCCACCAAAGGGCTAGATTGGTCCATCGGTGTGCTTCAGTTTCCTCTTCGTTTGCTCTCTGTCTCAGTTTCCTCCGGTAGAAAGGGGAGGCCTTGTCCCGATCCTTCTTAGCCTCCTCGGCACAACGCCTGTGCTGTACTGACTTCGCCCATAGCCATGGGATGAGGGCAGTGTGATCCTTTAGAGTCTTACCTTTATCCTTTATAATGCATCAGCATCTCCTTATACTCGTCCATCTCTGCCTGGGCATCCTTTTCCCTACATGTCATTCTTCCTGCCTTTAAGATAGATTCAACTTGAATCCCCAGATTGACCCACTTTTCTGGTGGGCCCCATCTGTCATCGTTCATCTCACGATCAAATTCTCCATCCATTTTGATCTTTTCCTTATTTGTTAGTATTTAGTTGTAGTTCGGTGTTTCCTCCACCAGATGGAGCAATTTTTCAGTTTCCTATTGCAGTACCTCCAGCCTCCTGCGGGTGTCAGCAGCTTCTCCTGTAATTCTGCTCAGTGCCATTAGAGGGAGCCAAATAGTGGGAGGAGCAGCCTCTGAATCACTTTACCTCTACTTCCTGCTTCTCTGCTCAGTCTATTAGGGTCCATCTCAGAGACACTTCCCTTTCGTACTTACCTCTTCTTTCGCCACGTGCCTCTCATAAATATCTTTACTTACCTCTTCACTCAGTTTTATATTTAATACCATACATACGTCTATATTCCTGTTATAACAGATATTATACTTATGCACCGTATGACAATTTATACACCTTAGACCCTTTGTCTAATAACAATAACTACATCAAATAATGCAATATTACTTGCCAGTCACACAATCTCACATGCATACGAGTATCTGCCGATCGAACACGGCTCAGATATACACTCACACTGCGTCTGCCGATCGAACACGGCTCAGACACACATTCACAGTTTACCTGCCGATCAAACACGGCTCAGGTATTATTCAACTGTGGCCTGCCGATCGCACACGGCTCAGGTCTTCACTCACACTGTCTGCCGATCACACACGGCTCAGACACACATTCACAGTTTACCTGCCGATCGCACACGGCTCAGGTATTATTCAACTGTGGCCTGCCGATCGCACACGGCTCAGGTCTTTTTATTAATCTATCCGCCGATCGCACACGGCACGGATAGTTTTTTTTTCTTTAATTGTATTTTCTTTATATATTTTACTTTCGATTTATAACTTTCAATCCGTCACAATTTGTAACCAATCCGAAATACACATCGACAGTATCAATTTTAGTGGTAGTCAATTCAGCAGAATTTAATATAATAGGTTTCTGCCTTACCTTTTATTTGGCGCCTCAGAGACTGTCAGTGTGTTCTTTCGGACGGTTCCTTCCTTCATTTTCCCCTCCAAGACCGGACAAGCTCCCAAATTGTTGAAAAGTCAGACCTTGTGACCTTCACCCGAGTCCATTGATGGAGGGTTAAAAGAAGACGGAGCGAAAGTTAGGAATCGACACACCGGTTTATTGTAAAAATACAGAGACGTCTCCGGAGATCAATTCAAACACGCAGGCAGAGAGATCTGAACTATAGGTGGAAACTATACCCTGTATATAGCTGGTGACCACCATACCAGTACTTTTCCACCAAAAGGAATTTAGTCTATTACCATATATGGAGTTGTTATTCCCTTGTTGTCTTTTATGTGTTCTGGGCGGTGGTCGCTGAGCAAGCTAAGGCCAGTTACTTCCTTTATCTTATATGAAGTCCCCATAGGTGCGTCTGCATTTCCACATAGCCTTGAGGTAACAAATGCATGGACTAGTTTTTCTGCATCATTTTGAGACAGGATGTTCCTAATTTTGGCAATGTTGCACAGGAAAGAATGCAGTTCTTGAGATTTGTCCTGGTCAAAAATAACTCCAAGGTTTTTCACAGTAGTGCTGAAGGCCAGGGCTATGCCATCTAAAGTAGCTATAATTTTAGAAAAGTTACTTCTGAGGTTTTTAGGCCCAAATACAATAACTTCTGTTTTCTCTGAATTTAAAAGTAGAACGTTACTGGTCATCCAGGCCTTTATGTCAGTTAGACACGCTTGAAGTCTGGTTAACTGGTTTGTGTTAACAGGTTTCATAGATAGATACAGCTGAGTGTCATCTGCATAGCAGTGGTAATTAATAGAGTGCTTCCTAATGACATAGCCTAAAGGAAGCATGTACATGGTGAACAGAATCAGTCCTAGCACAGAACCTTGTGGAACTCCATAACTAACTTTTGTGCGCGTGGAAGGTTCATCATGGACATGAACAAACTGGAATCTGTCCGATAAATAGGACTGGAACCATTTTAACGCTGTTCCTCTGATAGCAGTCACATGCTCCAGTCACTGTAATAAGTTGTTGTGGTCAATAGTGTCAAATGCAGCACTAAGGTCTAGGAGGACAAGTATAGAAACAAGTCCATTATCTGAGGCTAAGAGAAGATTGTTGGTGTCATGTTACTAAGTGTAATAAAGATGAGTCCAGCCGGGATGGGGTCTAAAAGACATGTTGATAATTTCGATGAAGCAACTACTGATTTATATTTTAGAGAGATCTATGGGAGAGAAGCAGTCTAAACATAACTGATGTCTTACAGAAGATTCATTTATTGCAGGTATAAGAAGCATCTGCTGAATTTTATCTCTAATAGTTGTGATTTTATTTGTAAAGAAACTCATAAATTCATCATTGCTGAGAGCTAAGGGCTAACACTGGGCTCAACAGAAATGTGACTTTTTGTCAGTCTGGCTACAGTGCTGAAAAGAAACCTGGGATTGTTCTTATTTTCCTCTATTAGCGATGAATAGTATGCAGTTCTTTACGGAGAGCTTTTTTATATGTTAGTAGACTGTTTTTCCAGGCTAGAAAAATTTCCTCTAAATTTATGGAACGCCACTTCCTTTCCAGTCTTCGTGATGCCTGTTTTAAGGTATGAATATGTAAATTATACCATGGGGCTAATCTCCTCTGATTCACTAACTTCTTTTTCAGAGGGGCTACTGTATCAAGTGTTTCACGCCGTGAGGCTATAGCACTGTCAACAGTATGACTACTTTGGTAGGGAGTGGGATTGAGGCAGCTGCCCTCGACTGTGTTCGTGCTTGGCATAGATGTAAATAAAAATGGAATCATTTTCTTAAATTTATTAACAGCGTAGTCAGATAAACATCTGCTGTAGTGGAATTTTCTTCCAAACGCTGCATGATCCATCATTTTAAATACAAAGGTTATTAAAGAATGATCTGACAAAACAGGATTTTGGGGGAAAACTATTAAATGTTCAATTTCGATGCCATAGGTCAGAACAAGATCAAGGGTGTGATTAAAACAGTGGGTGGGTTTATAAACATTTTGAGTGAAACCAATTGAATCTAATATAGAATTAAATGCAGTGCTGAGGCTGTTATTTTCAATATCTACATGAATGTTTAAATCTCCCACTATAATGACTTTAACTGAACTAAGCACTAAATCAGACAGGACATCTGGAAGTTCAGTTAGAAACTCTGAGTAAGGGACAGGTGGACAGTACACAATGACAAGTAGAACTGGTTTTTGTGTTTTCCAGTTTGGATGTGAGAGGCTGAAAGTGAGGCTCTCAAATGAGTTATAACTGTTTATATCTGAGTTAATAAGTTTGAGTGGAAGATTGCAGCTACTCCTCCACCTCGACCTGTGCTTCGAGGAACATGATAATTTTTATGACTGAGGAGGGTTGATTCATTCAGACTGACATATTCATCCTGCTGTAGCCAGGTTTCAGTGAAACAGAGTAAGTCAATTTGGTGATCAGTTTTCAAATCATTTACTAACATTTACTAATGATACCTATATAGACTAAATTAAGACACCACCCAACCCTGACCCACAACTATAGAGCGAGAGACTCCAAAGATGCCATAGTGTAGGTGTCCAGAGCAACACTATACTTTGTCTTAAATCGGTGTCCCGCCTAGTAATGCACGGCATCTGTGATCTCTATGACAGTATAATATATTTTTCTGTCACTTCTTTGCTTTCCCCTTGAGTAGCTTGATGAATGTACTGAGCACAATTCCTCACACACTCTCCCAAACACATCACCACCAGAATAAGAAGCAGAGAGAGGGACTACTTCTTGGACTACTTGGTCTGAATATTTTTTAAAGACAACCAGATGGCATGAATCTTTCAAAGTAAGGATATACCGCCTATCTTCACTTTTACAAGTGAGACTGGGGTTGAGGCACAAAATTTTTATTAAGATTATTTTTATAATTCTATGGGTTAATAGAGGGTTGCATATGGGGGGTGACACATATAAGCAGCAGGATGAGTAAAATATGTTGGTACTGTCCTCATCCTGTGTGTACTCCGACTGTGTGTTTGTTGAAAGCAGTGAGAATTAGTGTAATATTACTGAGCTGTATAAGAGGAACATTTTAGATATATTAACTTTTATAAGTGAGTCAATAACCAGTTGAATGTGGTTAAAATTGTCTTTGCCCATCTGTGTGGTATCGTGTGCAGTGAAGTCACTGAGAGCAGAGGAGTTGATGGTATGGCGACGCCAGCAAAAACAATGACACAACCTTTCTTTCCTTAGAGGCACACAGCTGAAGAAATTGGTCACACGATGACAATTTGCAGACGTGCTACCAAATATATTTTGAAGTTGCACTGATTTAATTTTGATCACATGTGCGACTTTTGCCCGTGGTTTAAAATCAAATTATTTTTATTTTGGGAAAATATTACTTTGTCATCAATGACTAAACATCAACTCATAGGAAGCTGAAATGTGTATCCTCCAAGCTATGAGAATAATTTCCTTACAAGATGTTATATTGTACATTTGTTTATATGCACATACGTAGAGGACTAGAATAACTTCTTAATTTCACTATTTTAACTTATTTCCTGATCCTGGGAGTAGTAATATGATCATCCCTGTGAGGGGGGGCAAGGATTGCTGTAAAGCGTCGTAAATTGTCGTGAAGTGGATATGACATATACAGATGATGTATGTGGATAAGACAGATGCTCATCGCTTTCCTTAGCATCAGCAAGCAAAAAGACTTGAAAATGTTTGTTTTCCCAAACGGTGAGAATTCTTCCTTTGAGACACAAAGTTTTAATGAGAGAACATGTACATTGAAAATGTATCATTTTTTAAAAAAAGCTTAATTTAATAGGTGTTGTGGAGAAACCCCCAGAGACGGAGACTTCAACAAAGGGTATGTGATTTATTTTTTAACTTTAATACATTTTCTTTAGCATGTATTGTGTTAAATGTGTGTTAAAATAGAACGGTGGGATGGCAGGCGATCAGCTGGTTAGTGTGTGGGATGCATTTGTGCATGCATTGCAGGGTAGTTGCTTGATGGAACATATGCTACTTAATGTCAAGCTAGTGGTATAAAACATTAATTCTTTTAAACAGTTTGTTCATATTGTTAGCCAGTTTTCAGGTACCACATGTTGGACACATGCTAGCCGAGTGTAGGATCGATGTACAGTGGGTACAGAAAGTATTCAGACCCCTTTAAATTTTTCACTCTTTGTGTCATTGCAGCCATTTGCCAAAATTAAAAAAGTTCATTTTATTTCTCATTAATGTACACTCAGCACCCCATCTTGACAGAAAAAAAACAGAAATGTAGAAATTTTTGCAAATTTATTTAAAAAGAAAAACTGAAATATCACATGGTCATAAGTATTCAGACCCTTTGCAGTGACACTCATATTTAACTCACATGCTGTCCATTTCTTCTGATCCTCCTTGAGATGGTTCTGCTCCTTCATTGGAGTCCAGCTGTGTTTAATTAAACTGATTGGACTTGATTAGGAAAGGCACACACCTGTCTATATAAGACCTTACAGCTCACAGTGCATGTCAGAGCAAATGAGAATCATGAGGTCGAAGGAACTGCCCAAGGAGCTCAGAGACAGAATTGTGGCAAGGCACAGATCTGGCCAAGGTTACAAAAGAATTTCTGCAGCACTCAAGGTTCCTAAGAGCACAGTGGCCTCCATAATACTCAAATGGAAAAAGTTTGGGACCCACTCCTGAACTTCCTGAGGAAGTTCCTGAGGAAGTTCAGGAGTGGGTTTAGAGGAAAAGGTTAGCTAAGAAGAAGTGGGACACTAAGGAGGGAGAGGTGGATTTGTACAGGTTGGCGAGGCAGAGAGACAGAGATGGGAAGGATGTGCAGCAGGTTAGGGTGATTAAGGACAGGGATGAAAATATGTTGACAGGTGCCACAAGTGTGACAGAAAGATGGAAGGAATACTTTGAAGAGTTGATGAATGAGGAAAATGTTAGAGAGCACAGAGTAGAAGAGGTGAATGTTGTGGAGCAGGAAGTAGCAAAGATCAGTAAGGATGAAGTGAGGAAAGGCAGTTGGTCCTGATGACATACTGTGGAGGTATGGAAGTGTTTAGGAGAGGTGGCAGTAGAGTTTTTGACTGGGTTACTTAAGATCTTGGAGAGTGAGAGGATGCCTGAGGAATGGACGAGAAGTATGCTGGTGCCCATTTTTAAGAACAAGGGGGACGTGCAGAGTTGTGGAAACTACAGAGGAATAAAGTCAAACAATGAATTTATGGGAAAGAGTAGTGGAGGCTAGGCTGAGGTCAGAAGTGAGCATTTGTGAGCAGCAGTATGGCTTCATGCCAAGAAACACAGATGCAATATTTGCGTACTGAGGAGGAGGACATAACATCTACTGATTCAGCTGAAGATGATGTCGAAACATTGTTTGATTCAGTAGATTTCTCAGCGTTTGTGGACAATCTATGTGGTACATGCCATGTGTTGACCCATCAGTCTGATGCACTTGTGGATGCTTCCCCCGACCACCCAGCTATTGTTTTCAGTGGGATAGAGCAGGCTTTGGCATGTATGTCTGTGCAAGCTAATTCTGCGACAGATGACTCTGTTTTGTCAACTGATGGATCAAGTGTAATAGTGCAGACTGGTTCAACTGATGTAGCAACACAGACTAATTGTGAAGATTCTGCCACTACTCAACATAACATTACCAAACTGTTAGTAGATACCTATGGTGGCGTGCGTGATGCAGAATTGAGTCATGAAGATTTTCTTCAATGGTCTGCAGACACACGCCAGAGAAATTAACAACCAAAGAGAAAAATTAGCCAACTCCCCCCAGGAGCTAGATGTAAGTGTAGTGTCTTAGCAACTGTTGAACATGCTCATGACACCGGTGCTGCTGAGGCTGATAATGCGGGATCTGATAACGTCCAGAGCATGCCCTGTGGTGGTGTGTTTGACCCTGTGGCCGCAGATCAGCAACAGCAGCAGCAGAAGCAGCAGCAACAGCGATCAGCTAGAGGGATTGTCCACGAGCCAGACAATGATGTCCAGCAACTGACTATTAACAGTGTGTCAGATAACACCTTGCAGCAGCAGCAGTCTAGTAGTTTTGTTCATGATACAACACCTGGTAATGGCTCTCCGATGCATGGTGCAATCTCTATAAGGGATATTCAGACCTTCAATGCATTGGAGTTGCAAGAGCCTATTAATTTCAGAGATATAGACAAAGATCAAAGTAAGAACAACATTTGTACAAGCCAAGCAATGAGAGCAAAGACAATAACTCATGCTGTTTCTGCCTAGCGATACTGTGGCTCTCAAGTACGATGGTGTGTACTTAGAGCAGAATAAGGCTTTTTCATACGTCACCATTCAGTGGCTGGAATTTGTGGCACATTCTGAAAAACGTGTGATAAGGCATGCACTCAGAGGGAGTGAACACAAAGTGAGGCTGTACTTTGCAGATGGCTACAGCACTGCCACAAACACATGCTATGAATTTACAGGCTCTTTTTTCCACGGCTGTGTCAAGTGTTATCCAGAATCCAGTGGAAATAATGCCTGGCTGTATGCACAGTTTAACAACAAAGTTGAGGACTCATTATGTGGTCGGTGCCGTGATGTGGGAGTGAACCTGGAACAGTCAGATCCTGCTGTCAAAGCCTTTCTTGCCATTTACAAGAAACCTGAGCGTCTGAACCCGAGAGATGCTCTCTTTGGTGGTAGGACAAATGCTATGAAACTGTACCATGTAGCATCCTGTGAAGATGATGAAAAAGTCCACTACTACGATTTCACCAGTCTTCATCTGACGCTTCAGTCCAAGAAAGTCTATCCTATAGGACATCCACAGGTAATAGTTGACAATTTTGACAATTATTATTTTGGCCTTGGCAAATGTACTGTGTTACCACGTAGAGGTCTGCACCACCCTGTCTTACGCTACAGGTGTCATCATAAACTCATGTTTCCCCTGTGTCGTACATGTGCTGAAATGCTGAATCAAGTCAGCGAGTGCAGTCACTGTGATCACGAGGGACAGTTGTCAGGTACGTGGGTGTCTTTTGGCATAATCTTTGCATCGATGAAGTGTGGCATTTTACCGACAAGGCTAACAGTTTGTTCAAAGAATATGTTAAGACATTTATTAAATGCAAACAAGAGGTATCCTAAACATGTCAAAACTGCAGAGGATCAGGAAAAATATATAGATGACTATTTCACGCATGGGGGGATTAAGCTAGACCCAAACAAGATCATGGTTAACAAAACAGTTAGGAGTTGTAACAAGCTACTTCTGAACTCCATGTGGGGATGGTTTAGCATGAGGACCAACATGGGCTTATATGAGCTGAACCAGAAAGATTCACTGAGTTAAGGTTTAGCGATCATTACAACGTTAGGAAGTTCTGTTTCATCTCTGACGAGGTAGGCATCGGAGGAGTGGCATCATGCTGATCGCGGAACGAGGGTGAATGTGTTCATCGGTGCCATGACAACTGCTCATACGAGCCTCATGTTGTATGATCTGTTAGAGAAGCTGCAGCAACGTGTTCTGTATGTGACACTAACACTGTAATCATTACATCCAGACCACTGGACAAAAATAATTTACTGATTATAGACGATTGATGAATGATGCAAGTATTAACCCTCTGGGGTCTAAGGGTGTTTTGTGGCCCTGGACAAGTTTTGAGATGTCCTGACATTTGTGCTTTTTTCAGTTGCTTTAAAACATATTAAAGGCTAAAGTCTGATAACACTGTAATCACCACAAACTGGGCTATAATAATATGTGAGCAGCATGTTTATACATGATTGTGTTTTTGAGAAAACAGCATTTATGCATGGTCAGTGAAAACTACAATTTTTAAGTCACTGAAATAATGTTCTGTATGTGTTTTATGGTCATAAAACACATACAGAACATTGGTTCACAAAACTTTTGAGAACTGGATATTGTAGCCTAGAGTGTTTGCTTTAAAATGATGTGAAAATCATCTTGTTCACTCATTCACAGAAAACAATACACTAATTTAAATTTTCTAAGACTTTTGTTTAGAAAAGACATATGCAAATAGGTGTGTCTGATCATGAATAATCATGTGATTTACCTGAGAAGACACAGACTCACACAAAGACCCGCATAATGAGCCTTTGAGTCAGGAATGTGGGGAGGGGATGTGTAAGGGAAATACTGTAATACAATGCACATGCAAGCGTTCGTCATCTGAGTTGACTTTTTCCTTTTGACGAAGTAAACTCTTTGTTGCAGTCTGGAACATATGAAGCGCTTCTTCACCCGTGTGACGTGCCATGATCCAAACACGGAGAAAAAGTGAGTAAATTCTATGATAAGCTTGACGTTTTATGCCATTTCTCGAGGGGGTGTACATAATTACCTGGCTCACCTCAGATTACTTCCATATGAACAGTGTGCTCAGTGCGAGGTGGGATAACATGAGCTATAATTAGGTGAGACAGGAGAAAAAGGACCGCACCTTACATTCATAAGGATTAAATAAAAAGAGATAATTAGTTTTTTTTGTGTTACGTGAGTAATGACGGAACAGGAGAGGACTCAAAGGCAGATTCAAAACAATGAGTAAGTTTCTTTAACCCTCTGGGGTCTGAGGGAGTTTTGGGGGCCTGGACAAATTTTGACATGTCCTGACATTTGTGCTTTTTTCAGTGTCTTTTAAACATATTAATGTCTAAAGTCTGATAACACTGTAATCAGCACAAAATTGGCTACAATAATATGTGAGCAACATGTTTATACATGATTGTGTTTTTGAGAAAAAAGTGTTTATGCATGGTTAGTGAAAAACTACAATTTTTTACTCACTGAAATAAGACCATAAAACACAAACAGAACATTGGTTCACAAGACTTTGGAGACCTGCATGTGTTTGTGAAGTGTTTACTTCAGAGTGCTGTGAATGTCATCTTGTTCACACATTCACAGTAAACAATACACTGATTTAAATTTTCTAAGACACTTTTTGTCCAGAAAGGCCATATGCAAGAGGGTGTGTCTCAGGATGAATAGTCATGGGATTTACCTGAGAAGGCAAAAGACGCACTGAACGACCAGACAAAGACGCACATAATGAGCCTTTCAGTCAATGTAGATGGGAGGGGATTAGTGCAGCACAATACAAAACAATGAGGAGCCAAACGATCCTCATTTGAGTTAAAATCAGTGTTTTTACTCTGAGGACAAACTAAACTGTTTGTCTCTGTGTGGAATATAAGAAACGCTTCTTCACGTCCGTGACGCGCCATCATCCAAACGCGCCGGAAAAGTGAGTAAATTCTATGATGAAGTTTGACGTTTTATGTCATTTCTTGGGGGTGTGCACATATTTACCTGGTTCACCTGAGATTATTTACATGTGAACAGTGAACAGAGTACCATGCGGGACCGCATTACCTGTAATGAGGTGAGACAGGAAAAAACGGACTTCTCCTTACGTTCATACGGATTAAATAAAAAGTGATGATTTGTTTTCGACTTGAATTGTTTCATTTAAAAGAAAACATTTCAAGCTTTCTAGCCATATAATTCTTATTTTTATGAGGCAAGTATTCGCTGAGATTCTGGTTGTTTTATTTACACGTCTGTGAAGAGAAATGACAGAAAAGGCAGAGAGCGCACCCTGTTGGCTTTCTTTATTTAAAAAAAGCACAACGTTTTGTTGTTATTATGATGGTATACCACTAAAACTGGACAATCCCTCGCGGAGGTACGGTGCAACGGATGCCTTGTTCAGAACTGCGTGGCTCGAGGATGACAGGGTTAGGCGCACCATAGGTAACTGCTGAAATGCAGGGACCTGGAGAAACAGAAAACAGGTAAGTATTCGGCTGATCACATTTTCTCAACTGAGTGAAGCTGGCAAGATACTACCACGTGTAGTTAACGGGAAGACAGCACAACACATACTGAGGTAGAAAGGGAATGCAGACACACAAGGAAACTGGGAGGACCATTACTGCCGCCTTATGAAAGTACCCCCTCCCTTACAGTCGCCACTCGGCGACCCCCAGGCTTGTCAGGGTGTCTCCGATGGAAGTATCTGATCAGGGTGGGGTCCAGAATAGCCGAGCGTGACACCCAGGAGCGCTCTTCTGGGCCGTAGCCCTCCCAGTCCACGAGATACTGATACCCCCGTCCTCGGCGGCGGACATCCAGTAACCGCCACACTGTGTATGCGGGGGCATCATCGATGAGCCGGGGCGGTGGTGGTGGGTTGGCTGGGGGGTTCAATGGGCTCACAGACACTGGTTTCAGCTGGGACACATGGAATAATGGATGAATTCTCATGTGGGGCGGGAGGCCAAGCCGGACTGTTACGGGGTTGATGAGCCTCTCTATAGGGAAGGGTCCGATGTATCTGGGGGAGAGTTTACGAGACTCAGTCTTAAGTGGGATGTTTCGAGTTGATAGCCATACCGACTGCCCCGGTTGGTAAGATGGGCTGGGGACCTCTGGCGGTCAGCCACTCGCCGGTTTTGCTCTGCAGTTCTCCAAAGACTGTGTGTGTGAGTCTCCACACCCGGCGGCAGCGACGGAGATGGTGTTGGAGTGACGGGACTGCCACTTCCTGTTCCTGGGCATCAAATAACAGGGGCTGATAACCTAAGGAGGCCTCGATGGGGGTTAAACCAGTAGCAGAACTTAGTAGTATGTTGTGAGCATATTCAGCCCAAGGCAGGTACTTACTTCAGGAGGTGGGACAATATGCAGTGACAAAACGCAGAGGCAAAACAGAGGCGGGCTCGGGTTCCGACTCTGCAGGGGCGAACTGGCGGGAAAGGGCATCGGGCTTGGTGTTGCATGACCCCAGGCGGTAGGGGATTGTAAACTGGAATCGATTAAAAAAACAGAGCCCACCGTGCCTGCTGAGTGTTTAACCGCCTGGTAAGGCTAGGTTCTTATGGTCAGTCCACAGTACAAATGGGTGTTCTGCCCCCTCTAACCAGTGCCTCCACTCTTCTAGGGCTAATTTTATAGCGAAGAGTTCTGTATTGCCCATGTCATAGTTGCACTCTGCTGGGGATAGCCGCTGGGAAAAGAAGGCACAGGGATGCAACTTGCCATCAGACTCAGCGCGCTGGGATAGAATAGCCTCGACTCCTACATTGGAAGCATCGACCTCTATGATGAACTGCCGCAGAGGGTCTGGTTGCAGGAGGATAGGGGCCGAGGTGAAGCATGCCTTTAATTCAGTAAAAGCCACCTCCACCTCCGGGAGCCAGACGAAAGGCACGTTGGGGGAGGTGAGCAGGGTAAGGGGCTGGGCCACGCTGCTGAACCCACGAATGAAGCAGCGGTAAAAATTAGCAAACCCGAGGAACTGTTGTAACTTATGCCGAGTGGTGGGCTGTGGCCTTTCAGCCACCACGCTAACTTTGCTGGGGTCCGCCAGTACTCTACCGCTTTCAATAATAAGGCAGAGAAATGGAACGGATGGACGGTGAAACTCACATTTCTCGGCTTTGACGAACAGCTGACGAACAGCTGCAGCACCGGTCGCACATGTTCCTGATGCTCAGGCAGTGTCCGTGAGAAAATCAGGATGTCATCAAGATAAACAAAAATTTATTTAAAAAATCTCTGAGGACGTCATTGATCATTGACTGGAAAACAGCAGGGGCGTTGGTGAGGTCAAACAGCTTCACCAAATATTCAAAACGCTCTAGAGTAGTCTTGAATGCCATTTTCCACTCGTCGCCCTCCCGGATCCGAATTAAATGATACGCATTACGGAGGTCGAGTTTGGTATAAATAGTCGCTCCCTGCAGCAACTCGAATGCTGATGAAAGCAGGGGAAGTGGATAGCGGTTTCGCACGGTGATAGCGTTAATTCCGCGGTAATCTATGCAGGGGCACAAGGTCCGGTCCTTCTTCTCAACAAAGAAAAAACTGGACCCCACCAGGGACGACGAGGGCCGTATAATCCCTGATGCAGGGGACTCACCAATATACCGCTCCATCGCTTCCCTCTCCGGGCACGACAGACTGTACAGCCTGCAGGAAGGAAGCGGAGCACCCAGGAGGAAATCGATGGGGTAGTTGTAAGGTCGGTGTGGGGGTAACGATAGGGCCTTTTCTTTGCGAAAAACCTGTGCCAAGTCGTGATAACACTCTGGGACGCCGGTTAGTTCCATTGTTGTCTCAGTGGGGTTACTCTGGTTAAGAGTGGGGGTCAACGCTGCCTGGAGGCAGGTGACATGGCAACGCTGACACCACTCTGTGATCTTGCCGGTAGCCCAGTTAATGGTTATGGCATTGCAGCCACGGAAGACCCAACACCAGGGCCGGTACTGCCGCCTCATGACATTTTGACATTTAAAAGAACACATTTCAATCTTTCTAGCCATACAGTTCTCATTTTATGAGGCAAGTTTCACTGAGATTCAGGTTGTTTTATTTACGTGTCTGACTCTACTGAAGAAGTAGAGATGTCACCATGTATGCAGAGAAATTTGCCATTGTTGGTGCTCCTGTATAAATCATCACCGAGGCATGTTATCATTAGTAACGCTAGGTACAACTTTATTAAAGCTGTGTGAAATTGTGCTCAGTGTGTTAAGAGGCAACATTCCTCTGACTGACCAGCAGTACAACTGGCTGAAAAAGCTGAAATCAGTAATCAGATTGGTTGCAGACAGAAAAGTAGCAAATTCTAGAAAAAGGAAAGTCATTAACCAATCCGGTGGATTTTTACTGCCGCTATTAGGAGCCACCGTGCCATTCATCATTAGTCTTATTAATCGGAGATAGATATGGAACTTACACAAAAATGTATCTGAACAGGCGTAGCACCATTCTTCTTTGTCAGCCCAGCACAGGGCCAGTCCTCTGCCCACAAGATGGTCCACTGCTATTTGCACTGTGTGTACAAACGTTGCTGACTGATCTACCTGCAGTGCTTCGGTATCCACAGTCTGATGCACATGTTGTTGACGACAAAACAGGGATGCAGCTCCTCCAGAGACCACAGGCCATCAGTCTCTAATTCAACAACCAGAAATAAGACCTGATTAAACACTGCATCTGTATTACATAACACCCACAAATATTACGTCAGCATTACTACATCATTACCTACCGTTTGGAATCATTGTTCCTGCACCATGACTGGCGACCCAGACAAGCCCCCAGCAAACTCCACATCATTCAAAACCGTTCTTAATGTTTCTTAATAAACTTGACTTTATCTCTCTTGATAGAGTTGTCAAATCTCGCTAAACATTTGCTGCAGAGCCCACCAGTCTGCCCACTGAATGGAAAACCAGTCTTTAAACTACATATTGCATTCAACTATTGAGATGGGGTATAGATGATTCTTGCTCACTACAATGCACTCCCCATCCTTACAGACATTTAAAAAAAATATAGTCATCAGGCCACTGGGAGTACCGATTGGTGCAAATGGCTTTTTTCCTACTTTTTCCTTACTGTTACGCCCCAGCCTAGGGGTTGCCGGAGCGTAACACGATTGTGGAGTTTTCCTCCAAACCTCTTCCACTCTCAACAAACACGAACGAATAATCGAATTACAATTAACACGAATATTTATTCTGTTTAAACACAGAATACAATACAGAATGTACAACACAAACAAAACGCTAATTTAGCCCTACTCAAAACAAAACGCTCCTTGAGCCCTACGATATCAAACAAACGAAAATCAATAACAGAAACGCTACAATAGCCCTACGATCTCAAACAAACAAAAGATCAAATAACAAAAACGCTAAACAGCCCTATAATAGCTAATCAAAAGAAATAACACAAAATCACAGGTCACTAGCCTGGAAACTCCTAAAACAAACAGGAGAAAACAAAACACAAACGTAGCCTAAATCTCTAAGTATTTCTAAACTAAATAACGAAAATCCTAGCAATACTAAATCCTTTAATCGAAACAAAAACCTAATCTCTAACTAACTAACTAACTCGAAGTCGAAATCTCTATCAAAATAGCTGGGAATGGCAAAGGTGGGAGAATAGCTCCTCTGAGCAGCAGACCGTGGGCTTCTTATAGTCCTTCCGGAAGTGTTGGACCAATCCCGGAAGTCCAATCCAGTAGGAGTACTGCACCTGCTCCGAGAGCACTAGCGTCCACCTCCAGTTTAAATGGACGGGTGAAGTTTGGGGCAGCAAGAACAGGAGCACTACAAAGTAAAGCCTTGGCGGCCTCAAAAGCAGACTGACATTTCTCTGACCACTGGAACGGAGTTTTCGGACTTACTAAGCTCGTGAGAGGAGCTACTACTTCCGAAAAGTTTCTACAAAATGCTCGATAATATCCGGCCATTCCTAAGAATCGGCGGAGCTCACGGCGTGTCAGAGGGGCTGGGAAATCAAGGATTGCTTGCACTTTAGTAGCAATAGGAGAAACGTGACCTTGGCCAACCTGTTTTCCAAGGTAGGAAACTGTTGCTTTGCCGAACTCACATTTAGCTAAGTTGAGTGTAAGGGAAGCCTGTTTTAATCTGTCAAAAATCTGGGTTAGCGTGTCTAAATGTGCGGACCAGGTGTCAGAATATGCCACGATGTCATCTAAGTACACTTCACAATTGTCCACACCTGACAGTACGATGCTCATTAGCCGCTGAAAAGTGGCTGGTGCATTTCTTAATCCAAACGGCATGACTGTGTATTGCAGAAAGTGGTCCGGAGTCACAAACGCTGAAATCTCTGAAGCACGAGGTGTCAAAGGAACTTGCCAATAACCTTTTAGCAGGTCCAATTTTGTGACATATTTAGCGGCACCCACACGGTCGATACAGTCATCCATACGTGGCAACGGGAACGAGTCTGGTGTTGTAACGGCGTTTACCTTCGGTAGTCGTTACAAAACCTGAAAGTCTGATCAGGTTTGGGAACTAACAGAGATGGCGAACTCCAAGGGCTAATGCTTGGAATAGCGAAACATGGTCTAGAAGATAGTTTACTTCTTGACGCATTATGCACGCTTTTCTGGGTGAGTACGGTAAGCATGTTGCTTAATGGGCTTATGGGTTTCAACATCAATATCGTGACTTAACACATTAGTTTGGGTGGGAATGTCATTGAAAAGTGCTAGGTTATTGTTAATGAGGTTATGAATGTCAGCTCGGGCGGGTTCTGGCAAATACGCTATGTGACTGTCTAAATGGTTCAAAATTTCCGAGTTCTGAAAACGTACACAGGGGACAGAATCATGTTTGTCGCTTAACCCGTCATCACTGGGTTTGTATGATGGGCGGGTGACAGACACGGGGGTAACAGGAACTGGTTTAGGAGACGAAAGTTCTTCCTTTCGACCAACATACTGTTTGAGCATGTTGATGTGACAGACACGAGAGGTTTTCTTTCGGTCTGGAGTCTGAATTACGTAGTCAGTCTCGCTAAGCTTTCGGTCAACTACGTAAGGGCCAGAAAATTTGGTTTGTAGGCCAGAACCAACAACGGGTAACAGAACTAACACACGGTCACCTGGCTGAAAAGTCCGTGTAACCGACTTTTTGTCATAACGGTCCTTCATTTTGGACTGTGCCTTGACTAAGGACTCACGCGCTACATCACATGCGTGATGTAGTCTTTCTTTAAATGAACTAACATAGTCCAAAATATTCTGTTCAGGGCTTGGCTTCTCTGAGAGCCATGTTTCACGGAGCAAACGTAACGGTCCACGCACAGTGTGGCCAAAAACTAAGTCAGCTGGACTAAATCCTAGCGACTCCTGGCAAGTTTCTCTCACGGCGAACAATAACAATGGTAAGCCTTCGTCCCAATCTAGACTTGACTCGGAGCAAAACTTTCATAACATGCTTTTCAGAGTTTGATGAAACCTTTCCAGTGCACCCTGACTCTCGGGGTGATATGCACTAGACGTGCGGTGTGTGACTTTGAGCTCTGCCATGACCTGAGCGAAAACTTTCGACATGAAATTTGATCCTTGATCACTCTGAATATTCTTGGGCAAGCCAAATGTGGAAAAAAATTTCACAAGTGCCTTGACTATGGCACGAGCTTTTAAGGATCGAAGTGGCACTGCCTCGGGGTAACGAGTGGCAGCACACATTATCGTGAGGATGTATTGATTTCCGGATTTAGTTTTTGGCAACGGACCAACACAGTCAATAATGACGTGCTCAAACGGTTCCCCAGTTACAGGAATTGGTTTCAATGGGGCAACAGGAATTACCTGGTTGGGCTTACCGGAGACTTGACACATATGACAGGAACGACAGAATTTTACCACATCGGACTTGAGTCCTGGCCAGAAGAAGTAACGAAGAATACGATTGTATGTCTTTCGTATTCCCAAATGTCCTGCCATACTGTGATCATGTGCTAGGGTCAAAATTTGGAAACGAAGGTGTTGGGGTATTACTACCTGACAAACAGAGTCATGTACATTACCAGAGCTCGGAGTCCAACGTCGCATCAACACACCATCATTCACAAGGTACGACACACCTCGATTACATTGTTGACTTTGTAACAATGACATACAGGAAGACAAAGTATCATCATTTTGTTGTGCCTTAATTAGCTGTTGTCTGTCCACCGACAGAGACAGGGTTTTGTCATCAGGTCGTAGTTCAACATACACAGATTCTTCTTTTTCACATTTTGTAGGTAGACTTGGCGGATCAGAAGTGCTCATAAAAGAATCACTGAGATCCACCAAGTTTCCAAAACTTTCGTGCTTGAGCACGGGTTACAGCACACATGGGAAATATTACAGGTGAGTTTAACACAGAGTCATCTGACACACATGCGGAAGCGATCGGACATTCGATCACTTCCGGTGACGGGAACACTTGTCCGCCAGCTAACTCATTCCCAAGAATAAGATCTATCCCTTCTATTGGCAGTTTTTCTCGAATGGCAACTTTACATTTGCCTGACAGAAATTGGGATGATAGTTGCACAAAGTGTAATGGGGCACGTACAACATTCATTTCAACTCCCCACATCAAAATGTCGGACCCGCAGTAAGACTGGGCCGAGAGAGGTAGTACGTCTTTACGTAACACAGACTGCTTTGCACCAGTATCTCTCAGGATCGTAATTGGAATTTGGATTGACTCATTTTCTAAGGAAACAAACCCTTTTGTAACAAATGGCTTAAATGCCTTGTCCACTTTATTTCCAACCATGCCCACAGGTGGCAGGGTAGGTGGCGGGGTTTGTATAAGAGCCACTGGAGATGATGACTTGGCAGATTTAACATTTCTGTTCTGCTCTTTTTTCTTCAGAATGGGACACACAGCAATGAGGTGACCCTGCTTCATGGCAGTAGAAAGCACTCGCGTTTTTCAGCGGTGACTGGGGATTGTACGTCAGAAGCTTTTTGGAGAGGGATTTTCCTCTCAACGAAACTCAAGTCATGCCTGACGGGTGGAACGAAGACGGTTTTATGCGTTAGCGCAAACTCGTCAGCCATAACAGCAGCATTGTCCAGAGATGTAACTTTCTGTTCGTTTAAATAAAGTACTATTTTCTCTGGCAACCGATTTTTGAATTCTTCCAATAGAATTAACTCACGCAAATTGTCTAAGGTTGTAATTTTACTAGCCTGACACCATTTGTCAAAAAGAATGCCTTTCTCTCGTGCAAACTCTACATATGTCTGTGTAGCAGTTTTTCACAATTCCTAAATTTCTGTCTGTAAGCCTCTGGCACTAACTCATACGCACGGAGGACTGTGGTTTTAACTGTATCATAATCTAAACTGTCTTCAATAGACAGTGACGCACACACTTCTTGGGCTTTCCCAACAAATTTGCACTGAAGCAATAGAGACCACACATTCCGTGGCCAATTTAAGGTGGCAGCTATACGTTCGAATGCACTGAAATACGAGTCTACTTCAGACTCTCTAAAAGGTGGTACTAATGCAATGTGCCTACTAACATCAAAGCCTTCGTGGGGTCTGGAAATAGGTGACTGAAAGGAGGGACTGGCAGCTAAAGCAGCTCCCTGCTCCAACTCCAGAACCCTTACCTTAAGGTGCATGGCTTCCACCTCCAACCTTTTGTTCTGCAGTTCGACCTCCCGAATCCTCAGAGTGAGTTCTAGCTCCTCTGTTGTACGTCCAGCTTGGACTGGGAGGTCTTTAGGTGGGGTAGGAATACCAGCCAGATCACCCGGCCCGACTCCATTTGTAGGAGTTGGCCCACCAAACAACCCTCTTTCCGTCAGCTTTGCTATGAGGAGTTGTTTTATCTCCTCCTTCTTTGCATTTGTCGGCACATGCACGTCAAAAAAATTGGCGATTAACACCAAATCAGCCTTGCGGCACCTATCCAACTTATCTACAGTTGGACTCAAAGTGAAATCCTCCAATTTAAACTCCTTACTCATGCTGCCACCACCACAAAAAGAAAAAACTGCGAAACAGACAAAAGAGTTTACACTTACCGAACACGCTAGGAAAAGCACGACCAAAAAAAGACGACGGTACGCAAAACATCCCGGACGAGCCCCCAAATCTATGTTACGCCCCAGCCTAGGGGTTGCCGGAGCGTAACACGATTGTGGAGTTTTCCTCCAAACCTCTTCCACTCTCAACAAACACGAACGAATAATCGAATTACAATTAACACGAATATTTATTCTGTTTAAACACAGAATACAATACAGAATGTACAACACAAACAAAACGCTAATTTAGCCCTACTCAAAACAAAACGCTCCTTGAGCCCTACGATATCAAACAAACGAAAATCAATAACAGAAACGCTACAATAGCCCTACGATCTCAAACAAACAAAAGATCAAATAACAAAAACGCTAAACAGCCCTATAATAGCTAATCAAAAGAAATAACACAAAATCACAGGTCACTAGCCTGGAAACTCCTAAAACAAACAGGAGAAAACAAAACACAAACGTAGCCTAAATCTCTAAGTATTTCTAAACTAAATAACGAAAATCCTAGCAATACTAAATCCTTTAATCGAAACAAAAACCTAATCTCTAACTAACTAACTAACTCGAAGTCGAAATCTCTATCAAAATAGCTGGGAATGGCAAAGGTGGGAGAATAGCTCCTCTGAGCAGCAGACCGTGGGCTTCTTATAGTCCTTCCGGAAGTGTTGGACCAATCCCGGAAGTCCAATCCACGGTCCTCGAGTCCACGCCCACTCCAGCATCCGTCACACACACACACACAAACATACACACTCGAAATGGGGAGGGGAGAGCCAACAACACACAACCACACACACAATGACCCCTAGGGTCATAACATTACTCGACCAAAATAATTTATTTTATAGTAGGATCTTGTTTTAGATAGCTGGCAGAAAGACAAAAATCCCTGGAGACATTTTTAATTCTTTCAGATTTTGGAAGAATTTGGGTTTATGGAAATAAAGTGAAAGAGAAAGACAAACGAGACAGAGGAAATGGCAGTGGAGATAGCAGGGGAACAAAGTGAGAAAGAGGGAGTAGCAGCGGAACAGAGGGAGGCCGGCTGCTATAACTGCTGTTTCATTAACTGCTAGTCGACAGCACATACATCAAGCTCCCACAATGCTTAGGGAGCACAGCTGTAACCTGCAGTGACCCACCCGCAACAAGAGCTACCACTGATGGATTGTGTGACATGTACTGAGAGTATACACTCTCTGTCTCTCTTCCTGTCTGTCATACATAGTCACATGTGCATGCTTTATGTACTTTATGTTTTGATTCATTGTGGTGACTTGACATTGACTTACCTTGCTTTTTCTGGATACTGTACACATTTATTGCTTTACTCTAACCCTGATGCTATACCAAATCACCACTCTAAAGTGAAATAATTTACATTACACAAAGACAATTTAGGTTATAGGATGGCAGGTTTAATAGGCAAAGCAGCAGAGTCACAAGCAGAGCATGCGTTCTGCAGAACGGGCCAATACTGATTGGCACAGGCCATAGGTAACAGCAGTTTTTTAATACCTACTCAGCAGTTTCAATTTACACATCTGTCAGTCACATGTAAATCACACCTGCATGACAATATACACAAGTGAATACACAGTGTTCAGTAATGTAATTAGCAAGTCTGTGTGACTACGTGTCCTTTCTTTTGCTTCCTGCATTTCCCTCCTGAAATACACAGCAGTGTCAAAAGTCTTTGTTGAATTCACACAGGTCACACAGGGAGGTAGTAAACATAATTTCTGTCAAGGTGAAAATTTCCCTCACACATCCCTCCTTTTATTACAACTAACTACAGCTAGAAACAAAAATGGTCAGGATTTCTAAAGGCTGCGCAAAACTGAGATGTTTTCTCAGAAATGTTAATTCACAAAGATTCAAAACATTTCATCCTTATCTTCCAAGAAATAATGCTCAGGGCTAGACACTGAGTTTGTCATCTTCATGAAAAAGAGCTTCTCAATCAGAGATATGAAGAGGTCCAGGGGAAGCACTGTCACACTTTGGAGACAATGCTCAGGCACTTAAAAAACAAACAGAAACCCAACAAATCCCTTATGAGCAGCACTTGGCAACAGTGGAGATGAAAAACTCCCTTTAAGGGAAGAAACCTCCAACACAACCAGGCTTAGTTTAGCCACCTGCCTCGACCGGATGGGATGAGTGGAGACAATTTGTAGGATGTCGCCTTTGTCACCTTCCTGTATTTAACTTTCTTGACATTTATTGGAGCTTGAAGAGCAGGCCCTGCCCAATCAGCATGTCTCCCCCCTCACCGAGTTGAACAGTTCAGGTGACAAATTTGCCTTGATGATCGTCTTCCACGGCAGCCGTTTCCTCATCCAGTCGGGCTATGTCTGGGTGGGGGTTGTTCGGTGTTGTTAGAGACAAATGTGTACTTTTAGGTGACCTAATCCACCTTACTTTAATGTGAGTCGATAACACTGTTGAATAGGGCCTGTTATCTCTTTTCTCTTTCTAAGGTCAGTCTGTTCTAACCTTCACTCTCTGATAAGACACTTAGCATCAAAACCCAGATGTCTTTAAGTCTTGTGGGAAAGTGTCTCCTCATAGTATTAAAATGATGCGTTGGGCAGCTAACAGCCAGTGACTCTCATGCTGTACTAAGGTGCTGTATGACTGTTACTCCTGGCAAGTAAAACTTCTATATAATCTTACCGAAGTTTGTCCTGTTTGTTAAAAGAATTTACCTAACAAACTTGGGGGCTTGTTCCAAGATCGCAATATCTCCTCTTCCTTCCAGGTTTAGACCTATGAACCATGCACAGGGGTCTAAGACTCCTGGGTGAAAGTCCTCTGCCCCGATTCCATAAGGGAATGGTTTGAAGCATTTAGAGGCTGGGATCTGCTGGAAAGGAGAGAAATGGCGCAATTGAGACCAGAGATGGACTCCTGTAAGGTAAGAGGAATTTTATTGTGAATAGTGAATAAGTGAACTGAGTAGAGATCTCAGAGAGTAGGGACTCAAAACTCAAATGTAAACCTGAGTGGAGTCCCAAAAGAGTCTCTGGTTCAAATTGAGGCCTTGCAAAACTAAGTGGAGGAGAACCATTAGCTCACATCAGGGCCATGCAAAACTGGCTGAGTTACTGCAATCAGACAAAACTGTAAAATTGTGTGGCCTCAAAGAATCACTAACTCAAACATATTCAGGTAAAACCGAATAGGGCTCTCAGAGAATCAGAAACTCCAGCGAAACCGTAAAGCGGTCTGTGGGGGACCCAAAACTAAAATACCTAGGTGCAGTGTCAAAAGTGCTTTTGAGCATAAGGCCAAGAGAGAGTACCAAGGATAAAAATATAAAAAAAATAATTACAAAAAAAGGAGAAGGAACCTATTAAAATAAGTGTATGATAATATAATAATAATAAATAAATAAGGTTTTTCAGGGAAGTTAAACTGTGAGGACTGACAAAGGTTAGTGAAGGACATAGTAAGTAGACGGTAACCAGCAAGACCAGAAGAAAGAAGGATTATTTGCAGCAGAAGAGTGTTTGTTGGAAATAGTAAGGAGAAGAGAAGAGAAGAGAAGAG
Organism: Mastacembelus armatus; assembly: GCF_900324485.2. NCBI lineage: Eukaryota > Metazoa > Chordata > Actinopteri > Synbranchiformes > Mastacembelidae > Mastacembelus > Mastacembelus armatus. The sequence goes on along the minus strand of NW_022872891.1, from coordinate 24,841 downwards.
GAGAATTAGAAGCCATTGCACCATCAATGTACTGTACTTTGGACAAGGATGCCGATGATATTTCTATTTGTTGCAAACCTACTGCGCAATAGATTAACTGCCTTACCAACTGGAGTAACACCTTATTTTATTGAAAGGGCTGCTTGGATAAAAATTTCAAGACAAGACAAGAAAAACAAGAAGAACAAGAGGGTGTGTTGCATTACTTCATTAGGTTTAAGGAAATTTTCAACACACACAGTAGCATCCCACTGCCTGCCATTGCAGAACAAAATGGTAATGGTGCTTATGCACAGCAGCTAAAGAATGTTTTCCTGAATGGACTTAAGCCTGAAATTTCTGAGTTCATCTGAAAACATCAAATTGGCTGGCAAACGTGCTTTAACTGATACTAAAAACTATACTGTGCATGCAGACACTGTTTTCCAAAAGAAAAGATCTAAACTACAAAACAAAAGCAGAAAAACAAGTGAAGTGTTTTATACCGATTATGAAGAAGAACCTGTTTCTGAGTTCTATTTCCAGAGCAGTGGACCCTGGACTGGGTTTTAAGGATGCAGATGAGGACGTCATGCTGCAAAGTGACCTGGCGGACAGCAACAGCCCCAGCATGACAGCCTGTTATGTCTGTGGAAAAACAGGCCACTGAGTGTGAATGTGCCCACAGCGTAAGAGACGCTCTGAACAACAGGAGGGCGCAACAGCATGACTGACAAATGAAACAGGTCTGATGCAAAATACAGACACTGAACAGCAGAAAGAAATACAAGGCACACATCTGACTGAAGCTAGCATTCTGAGCCTAGAAGGAGCAACTGAACTTATGCTTTATGAAGGAAAACCAAAAGTGTGACTGTTGGCTTGAAAATAAAATTCCTTTTTGGTACAAAAGCTTGTAAATCAATTCTTATTCTTTTCACCTCCTGAAGGAAGTCAAATACTTTTGTATGTAGATGATATTTTTATTAGTGAAACACAAGAACAATGTAAAACAGACACCATAGCTCTGTTTGAATCTCTAGCAGCTATGGAAAAAGGGAGTTAAATATCTAGGTTACAACCTCTCACAGCAAGGGAGAGCTCTAGACTCACACAGAAAGGAAGCTATACGTAACCCTCAGGGGTCGACAAACGCGCCGACGCATTTTGCGGCATCTTCTCCTGATAACGCTGAAACAAACTTAAATTACTTCGTCAGTTTTGATCATACAGATAAAAGCAATATATCATTCGAACCTGTAAAGGGTCTAGTTTTATTTCAATTCAATTCAGTTCAATTTTATTTGTATAGCGCCAAATCACAATACAAACAATCTCAAGGCACTTTACAAAAACTAAAACTAAAAACGAAAGTTACGCATGTAACTGCGGTTTTATAAATCCTGAATGACCGCGAGAGGGCGGTGCTGTAAGCACTGAATGTTCCCTTCGCGCATGCGCAGTTCGAGTATTTATACCAACAAAGTCACGTGTGACCCTGGATGACCTCCGGAGGTGATATATTCCGGCGTCATCCAAGGCTCTTTTCCTACAGATTCTTCTCGCGGGAACGCGAGGATTCTGAGGGACAAGAGAGCTCTGGCGGTCATTCAGGATTCATAGAACCGCAGTTACATGCGTAACTTTCGTTCTATTTCATCCTTTCTGACCGCCAGAGGGCGGTGCTGTAAGCACTGAATGACTTATACCAGCGAAGTCACGAAGAATCCTGAGCATCCCTCTCACGGAGAGGGCCCCCAGGCCTCCGTCCGGAGGACCACATCCAGCGGCTGAGGAGTGACAACATTCAGCCTATAGAACCTGGAAAATGTGTTGGGTGATGTCCATGAAGCCGCAGCACATATATCGGCCAAGCCGTATGGGTTGATTGCGGTGCGAACCAGACAGCACCTTTGGAAGGAAGGCTGTGTTTGGCCACAGCGTAATGCCAGACCCGTCTGGACTCCATCTCAGGCATGTGTCACTGACAGACAGGGCATGCAGCTCGCTGACGCGTTTTGCAGAGGTAATGGCCAGCAAAAACACAGTTTTACAAGATACCCACTTCAGTTCCGCCTGTAGCAACGGCTCGAAAGGAGGCCTGCACATGGCCTCCAGTACCAGCGGCAGGTCCCATGCCGGTGCACGTGGGCGTGTCGGAGGGCACAAGCGCCGGGCGCCCTTCAGAAAAAGAGATACCAGTGTGTGACGTCCCACCGTATTGTGGCCCACCCAAACATGGTGACATGATATCGCAGCCACATAAACTTTCAGGGTAGAGGGGGAACGGCCCCTCTCCAGGAGGGATTGAAGGAAATCCAGGATCGTGGCCACTGGGCAAGATACCGGATCCTCCACACGCTCAATACACCACTGTGCGAACAGCTTCCACCTGTTCTCATACTGCTGGCGAGTGGACAGTGCCCTTGCGTTCAGGATGGTCTGCCAGACAGGGTCCGAGAGAACTGTCCGCTGCAGCGGCCAAACCCACAGCTGGAGACGTCGAGGATTGGGGTGCCAGATCCTCCCTCCCAGCTGGGACAGAAGGTCTGCCCTGTGCGGAAGGCACCACGGCCTGCCGCGACAGAGCTCGCACAGCAGTGGGAACCATGGCCGTGCTGGCCAGAAGGGGGCCACCAATAACAGTCTGTGACCCTCCTGAAGAACCCAGTGGAGTGTTGGAACCACAAGGGATAGCGGCGGGAAGGCATACAAAAGACCCCGGGGCCAGGGATGGGCTAGAGCATCCAGGTGGAAGCCGTTCAGCCATCTCTGAAGGGGGCGTATGTACAGCAGGCCCAGAGGAACAACCTGCGAGACAGAGGTTAGCTTGCCCAGAAGACGGAGAAACACGATGTAGGGCAGCGACCTGCCCCGCCTGAAGTGGCGGAGCAGGCGAAGAATGTCAGAGCCATCATGGAGACTGTGTCCAAGGACATCCCGATGAAGGTCACCGACTGAGATGGGATCAGACAGCCCTTGTCCGGATTGACCCGGAAGCCTAACCTGGCCACGTGGGACAACAGACGAGCCGTGTCCCGAGTGGCCTGAACCTGGAATTTGGCGCAGACCAGCCAATTGTCCAGGTATGGTAACAGCCTGATCCCCCGGGCTTGCAAGGGAGCAAGAGCCGCTTTCACACACCGAGTGAACACCCTCGGTGAAAGCGATAGCCCGAATGGGAGCACTCGGAATTGCCAGTGGAGTCACCGGAATGCGAAGCGGAGAAACCTCCTGTGCAGTGGTGAGATGGGGACCGGGTAGTATGCGTCCCTGAGGTCTATAGAGGTGAACCAGTCCCCGCTGGCGACGGTCTGCAATACCTCTGTCACCGTCAGCATATGAAACGGCAAAACTTTCAGATACCTGTTGAGCCGTCTTAAGTCTAGAATCGGGCGGAACCCGCCTGTCCTTTTCGGAATGAGAAAATATGGGGAATAGAACCCTCTGGGCTGTGACAGAGGGTCTACTGCCTCGATCGCCCCTTTGGCGAGGAGGGCAGAGAGCTCCTGGTCCAACGCCAGGGCTTTTGCCGGGTCTCCGATGATGGTCATTTTGACCCGGTTCGAAACGGGGGGGCGGCGTCGGAACTGCAACTTGTACCCATGAGTCAAGGTGGCAACCACCCATGGGTCCGACGTGAGAGCAGCCCAACAGTTGAGGTGCTGTTGGGTGAAGCTCCTGACCGCCGGCCCGGACGTTTCATCCCCTGGGATGGGGAGGACGCTGGGCCCAAGGCTGTTCTGGCTCAGGACGGGCTTGCTCCCGAAAGCCCCTGCCCACCCTCAGCGCCCGCTGATGCTGGTAAGGATCAGTAGCATGGTGGGTCCTACGCGGCAGCCGGGTCCTCGGAGCTGCTGTCCGAATTCTGAATGTGGATGGGGGCGCCATGGGTCTACTGAGGCTTGACAACTGCTGTCTGGTCTCCCGAGCCTGAATGGTGCTCTCCAGCGCTGCCGATGCAGCTGATCCAAACAAGTGTCCCGGTTCCACAGGGACACTATGGAGGACATTGCGACACTGCTCAGTCAGAGCTGACTGTGCCAGCCATATCTGACGCCGAGTCTGGACAAGAAACGACATCATCCTACCCAGCTCACGGGTTAAGAGGGCAAAAGTCTGCAATGCCACATCGCTGAATGCCATAGCGGAAGCCGCATCTGTGGTGTCCGGCAAGGAGGCCGATAAGGCAAACATCAGGTGCGCTAGTGAGTTTCCCAGACGGCCAGCACGCGCACCAGCATCATAGGCGCTTGTCACCAAGTCGTCCGTGACCCGGCATTGGGGCCGCGGGCACCGGACAGTGGGGCGCAGGGCCTCCTCAGGTGTCACAATGAGGGAGGCCACCGCTGGCTCTACCGCTGGCATGTGTGCCAACCCAGCCTCCGCTGCATTGTGCATGGATGCTAGGACTCGACCATCTGCTGAAAGCCGAGACCTGGCTCTTGGGTCCCGCCAGCAGGTATGTAGCTCCTCCAGATATTCTCTGGAAGGGGGAACGACAAAGGCCGTAGGAGGCCGCCCACGCCTGAAGAAGGCACTCTGGGGGTTCGGGTCCACCTGCTGTGGGATCTCTATATTTAAGCACCCCAGCGCCATGCGCATGAGGTCTTGCATTGAAGTGTCCCCTGTGGTACTCGCCAAGCTGTGACCAGAGGATACCGAACTCGGGTCTGAAGCCTGAGAGGGCCCTTCCTCAGCATCATCCGTAAACTGGGAAGCTGAGGCAGCCAATGAGAGGACATCTTCCTCCGGGGCCCAACTGGGCCCAGGCGGAGAGGGTGGCACTGCCGCCGCTGCTGGAGGGTCTGCGTGTTGAGTCAAGAACGCAGATCTCATCTCCGCTAATTCTGCTGACAGCCTGTCAACACATCCGACCCTTGTCCGCTTCCTAGGGGGGGCCGTTGTCACCGCGGGCTCAGCCAGGCGCCTTGACCGCCGAGGGGGCCCTAGCGCCACTCGTCCTGAGGGGGGGAGGTCACCCTCATCCCCCGGTGTCAGCAGTGCCAACCTGGCTACTCTCTGTGCCCGAGGCAAGTAGCTGCAGTTCATGCACGGGTTGTCAGACAACCCTTCCCTCAGGTGATCCGGGCCGAGGCAGGCCGGGCAGAGGTCGTGCCCATCGTCCGGTTGAAGCCTGTCACCACAGTTCACACAGCAGTGAGCCCCCTCCAGGCTGAGAGGCTTTGCTGTCTGCCCCAGTACCAAATGGCTGATACGCCCCTGACGCTGCAACCGCCGCCCAGGGGAGTAATCCAAGTGCCAGAAACTGGGAGCGGGGAGCGCGAACGCTGCCGTCACCAGTAGCAGCTGAGAGTGCTGACTGTATGTCTCCCCTTTTTTTTTTTTTTTTTTTTTTTATTATTTCAAAGAAAAACCTGACACAGCGTCCCACCCGCAAGGTAGAGACGATGCAGCAACCCAATTGGGAGTGGGGAGCGCGAACGCTGCCGTCACCAATGGCGGCTGAGGTGAGTGCACTGCCCTCCTTTTCTTGTTGTTTTCACAGAGAAGGCAGGTACAACAACTCACCCGCAGGGGAGAAATGATGCAGCAAAAGCCGATGTGGGAGCGGGGAGCGCGAACGCTGCCGTCACCAATAAAGGCTGAAGGCGGGTGTACTTCCGTCCTGTTCTTGTTGTTTTCACAAAGAAAACAGGTACAACAACTCACCCGCAGGGGAGAAATGATGCAGCAAAGCCAATGTGGGAGTGGGGAGCGCGAACGCTGCCGTCACCAATAGAGGCTGAAAGCGGGTGCACTGCCGTCCTTTTCTTGTTGTTTTCACAGAAAGAGCAGGTACCACAACTCACCTGCAGGAGAGAAATGATGTGGCAAAGCCGATGTGGGAGCGGGGAGCGCGAACGCTGCCGTCACCAGTAGAGGTCCGTTTCTTTTGTTTTTTTTTTTTTGTTATATTATTATATAATTAGGAAACTAGCTACATCGTCCCGACCAGTGGAGAAACGATGCAGCCAAAGGAAAAAATGGGAGAGGGGAGCGCGAACGCTGCCGTCACCAGTAGAGGTCGGAGGTACTGTCTGTCCGTCCCTCCTCTTGTCTCGTTTTTCTCTGTCTTGTTATATTATTATATGATTAGGAAGCCAGCTACATCGTCCCGACCGCAGTGGAGAGACGATGCAGCAAAAGGAAAGAATGGGAGAGGGGAGCGCGAACGCTGCCATCACCAGCAGAGGCTATAGGCGTAGCGTCGTTAAAGAAAAACAACTGCGGCGGTTTAGCCGCAGCGGAAAACACAAGTAAATGTCCGTGATATTGGCAAATGAAACACCGCTATGGCGGCGGAGCAATCGAACCATGCAGCCGACAGTCAGTGGGAGAGGGGAGGGGAGACGCTACCGTCACCACCAGTACTGTGATAGCACTAACGAAAAACAACCACGCGTTTTCACCGAGGCGGACGCACAATGCGTCCGATGCCGAGAGAAAAAGAAACAATGGGAGAGGGGAGCGCAAACGCCACCGTCACCAACAAATTCGGCACTCCAAAAGAAAACAACTTTTGCTGCTGCGGTGCACCCACAGCGAAAGAGCGTACAATTATTACCTCCCGGGTAATGTAACAACGGGAAGATCCCGAATCCACAGTCGCAGCCCCTGGAGGGCGAAATCCGCTTCTCCGACCACTCGAGTCACGGGACTCCCAGCAACTGGTAAGGAATGTGCCGCTTGCAAAGCAATCGGCCACCATGCGAACCGCGCGCGAGAAGAAAAGAGGAAAAGAGCCTTGGATGACACCGGAATATATCACCTCCGGGGGTCATCCAGGGTCACACGTGACTTTGTTGGTATAAATACTCGAACTGCGCATGCGCGAAGGGAACATTCAGTGCTTACAGCACCGCCCTCTGGCGGTCAGAAAGGATGAAATAGAACCCAACAATTCCCTTATGAGCAAGCACTTGGCGACAGTGGAGAGGAAAAACTCCCTTTAACGGAAGAAAAAACCTCCAGCAGAACCGGGCTCAGTTTGGGCGGCCATCTGCCTCGACCGGTTGGGGTGAGTGGAAACAACAAATAGACAATGCAGGTTGGTGGGACCAGTAACTGCACATCAGCGATATACAGCTCCAGGACCAGGGACACCTGCAGAAGGTACAGAGAGAACAGAGAGAGAGGGAGAGAGCACAAACTAGGGGAGAGAGAGAGCACAAGGTTAGTAAGATTCAATGGTGGAATATACATGAGGTGGGAGGAGAGAAGAGAGGGGAGGGTAAAGGGAGGGGGGGGGGGGGGGGGGGGGGGGGGGGGAGCTCAGTGCACCGATGGTCCTTGGGCAGTCTAGGCCTATAGCAGCATAACTAAGGGATGGTTCAGGGTTGCCTGAAGCCAGCCCTATTTTGTATTATTATTTATGCCATTATTATTATTTGTATACACTCATAATAACAAAACGCTGTGCTTTTGTAAAATAAAGAAAGCAGACAGGGTGCGCTCTGTCTTCTCTGTCATCTCTCTTCACAGACACTTAAATAAAACAACCTGAATCTCAGCGAATATTAGGAAGAAAAGTGAGTGATCTCCACTGGTGCAACTCTACTACCAATGTAATCACTCCAGAGGAGGGCTATGATCCTTCCTGGTTCACCAGCTATGTTACTGCATGTGCTTATGCCATATTATAGCAAGTCGTTTGAGCATAAATTAGATATCCTTGATATCAGATGTTCATTTCACATACTAGTTCAGTCTTTGTCAGAACTAGTTTAACATTTGATTGCACTAGTTGGACGTGATTGCACTAGTTGAACAAGAACCCTTACTAGTCACGCTTTCTCAGCAACTAGTGGCATTTCTGTCCAGCTAGTTCCAAGAAAAGCCCTACTATCAATGCCAGGCACTGCACTAGTAGGACCAAAGTCCCAACTAGTCAGCTTTTTGATGTACTAGTGGCCCTCTGGACGACACTAGTAAGGGTAAAAGTCCTACTAGTTAACTAGTGTGCTGAAAGAAATGTGACAAGTTTACTAGTCAAGCATGAGTTTGGCTCACTAGTGAACTAGTGACCAGAATTTGTTTGCACTAGTTCACTAGTGAGAGCCTAAATCGTCACTAGTGAGGGCCAACATGCACACTAGTTAACTAGTTAAGACCTCTAGGCCTTACTAGTTAACTAGGTAGGCTAAATAATGCATACTAGTTAACTAGTGAGGTTAAAACCACAATAGCTGTACTAGTGACAGACATTTTCATGTAACTAGTAAGTTTCAAAATGTTCACGTTTACAAGGAACCATGTATAAAAATATACTATATTATTGCTGATTAGTGGCAATAATCCATCTAAAATACTGTGTAATAATGTTGAAAAAATGTAGCCGGAAGCGGTGATGAGTGGCCCTCGCCTCGAGCAGACCGCCGCCCTCAGCGAACCACCGGCGCGAGCAACCCCCGGCTGGCGAGAGGTCGAACCGCTCCTCCCGGGCGAAGCGGCTCACCGGGAGCCCTTCGGACGAGAGCGGGACTCAAAGCCGGAAACCTGAGGCGGGGGATTTTTTCCGGTCAACGTCTGTCTAACGGACCGAAACGACTGCACCTCCCGTGACTCCTCTGTGAAACTCCTAAAGTTTGCAGATGACACCACTGTCACTGTCACTGTCTCCAGGACGGTGAAGAGTCTGCATACAGACAGGAGGTGGAGCAGCTGGCTTGCTGGTGCAGTCATAACAACCTGGAGCTAACCACGCTCAAAACAGTGGAGATGGTTGTGGACTTCAGGAGAAATGCCCCCACCCACCCTCCTCTCACCATCATGAACAGCACTGTAGCATCAGTGCAGTCATTCAGGTTCCTGGTGTTATGACCCTAGGGGTCATTATGTGTGGGTGGTTGTGTGTTATTGGCCCTCCCCCTTTACGTGTGTGTGTATGTGTCTGGGTGTGATGGAGGATGGAGTGGGAGTGGACGTAGGAAGCCCGGGGATTGGACTTCCGGGATTGGTCCAACACTTCCCGGAAGAACGATAAGAAGCCCACGGACTGCTGCTCAGGAGAGCTATTCTCCCACCTTTGCCATTCCCAGCTATTTGTTAAAGATTTCGATTTCGAGTGAGTTAGTTAGAGATTAGGTTTTGTTTCGTTTTGTAGGTTTAGTGTTCATAGTAGTTTTCTTTGTTTTCGATTAGAGATACTTTGATATTTAGGCCACGTTTGTGTTTTGTTTTCTCCTGTTTGTTTTAGGAGTTTCCAGGCTAGCGACCTGTGATTTTGTGTTGTTTCTTTTGTTTGAGATCGTAGGGCTATTGTAGCGTTTCTGTTATTGATTTTCGTTTGTTTGATATCATAGGGCTCACGGAGCGTTTTTGTTTGAGTAGGGCTAAATTAGCGTTTTGTTTGTTTTGTACATTCTGTATTGTATTCTGTATTTTGACAGAATAAATATTCTTGTTAATTGTAGTTCGTCTAGTTCGTGTCTGTTGAGAGTGGAAGAGGTTTGGAGGAAAACTCAACAATCGTGTTACGCTCCGGCAACCCCTAGGCTGGGGCGTAACACTGGGCACCACCATCTCTCAGGACCTGAAGTGGAGCTTGCGCATCGACTCCAACGTGAAAAAGGCCCAGCAGAGGTTGTACATCCTGCGCCAGCTGAAGTTCAACCTTCCACAGACGCTGCTGACCCAGTTCTACTCAGCGGTCATCGATTCTGTCCTGTGCTCCTCCATCACTGTCTGGTTTAACCCTGAAAATTCTTACAGAAAGTGATGTTGTGGTGATGACTGTTGCCAATAGAGACAGAAAGTTATGACATTTATTTTTACGTTATATTTCAGATTCTCTCCACAAATGTTTTTCAGATATGCTTGCTAGTGACTGCATGGTTGATAAGTCAGCCTGTAGGTTGAGTTCCTGTGAAAGAGAAAGTTGAGTGAGGTGAAACATTTGACCAGTCATGGCTTCAGTTTTTGCAGTGGTGTCTGCTGCAGAATTTCCTGTAGAAATTGTCATGCTCTTATGTCTTTGGGTTTCTGGTTTGGACTTTTAATTTGGCCTTCGAGTTTCCTGTGTCACTTGTGTAGATCCAGGCAGGTTATGTTAGCAGAATTAGGTTCACCTGTTTTCCATAAATCTTGTGCCCTGAGGTATAATTTCCTCCTCTCCCCTTTTGTTCACCATTGGAGGATTCATGTTTAGTAGTGTCCATTCGAATTAGTGAGGGACGGAGGTTTATTTTGTATGCCTAGTGGCGGGTCGCCTTGATGGCTTTGTTTGTATTAAGAGAGTGTTCTTATTTGTGCCTGAACCAGTCAGGATCTGAGGAGTCTTGAGGACCAAATGAAGCCAACACCAAGAGTTCAAGCATTCAACAGTCTCTTTATTTATAACTGTCAGAACCAAAAGATGAGAGGTGATGAGGGACCAGGGGGATGTAGAGGATTTCCAAAAGGATTATGGTGGATGGTGGTTACTACCTAGGCCCGCACCAGGTAACTTCAAGGGAGTCTAGTTAGATGATGATCAGAAACCGGAACATGGCCCGCAGAGCAACATCTCACGGTTCGGATGATTCTGGTCAGGAATCCCAATGATCTGACAGGAGAACTCAAAAACAATCCTTACTTCAAGTAACAAAAATTCACCTCCAAACTAAACTTAAACGAGGCAGGAGGGAGAAAAGGAAACAGTCACTTGGCTCACACACTGACCAAGGCAAATTAACTCAGAGGATCTTGATAACGTCCATAGCCTAATTTAGCTGGTGACCCAAAGCTTCATGCAGGATAGCTACTTCACAGAATCCAAACTTAGTGAGATCGGGAAAGGTAGTAGTAGTGATGGGCAAGTGAAGCCTCATGAAGCACTGAGGCTTTCCTGACAATTGTGCCGAAAAAGATTCAAAGCTTCGAGACTTCAGTGACGGTGACATCTGGTGGACAACTGAAGCAATAGCAACCTCTAAAAAGCACGAATGAAGCACTGGCACTGTTTCAATCCCATGACAGCAATAAAAGTTCAGACCTCTTGAAATCAAAATGATCCCAAACTTTAGAACGTCGCTTATTGGTGGGACTCTCCGTGAAACTTGCCAAAATACTCTCTCTCACTCTTCAAATCCTGAAGCAGAATGATGCATGTTATATATCTGGTATGGCACCAAACCACTCAAATCTGTCAAACCTGTCAAGCTGTCATTGCCTCAGAATGCGTTGAAACGCCATGAGCCAATGATACACACTGAAAGACTATGAGCCAATGAAAAGCTTTGAAACATTTTGAAGCAATGAAACGTGAAGCGAAACAGTAATGACGTTCGAAGCTTCCAACGTCATCAGTCACGTGACACTGGTGTTTTGATACAAGCCTCGACACAGCAAATCACTCCGCTTCAGGAAGAGTGACACAAGCTCCGAAGCCTCGGTATCATTTGCCCATCACTAGGTAGTAGCTTACTTGACTCGATGCTTCTCATCTGATCGGGGAAATGCGGTGTTCCTGTTATCAGCGGCGAAGCAGACGATCCGGCGACCCGTCTGTGGCTGGAGGCGAGTATAAGAACTGTGAATCATAAGAGACAAACAGGTGAACAATGTTGTTACTTGATTAGCACCGGAAAATGGGAGATGATCGGCCGCACGTGGATGCTTCAAAACAAAAGTCGAAAACCGGAACTTAATGTAGCCGGGCGTGACAGAACCTTTAACATGCCCTGACATTTGTGCTTTTTTCAGTTTTTTTAAACATATTAATGGCTAAAGTCTGATAACACTGTAATCAGCACAAACTGGGCTACAATAATATGTGAGCAGCATGTTTATACATGTTTGTGTTTTTGAGAAAACAGCATTTTATGCATGGTTAGTGAAAAACTAAAATTTTTAAGTTACTGAAATAAGGCCATAAAACACATACAGAACATTGGTTCACAAGACTTTGGAGATATGCATCTTGTAGTGTAAAGTGTTTGCTTCACAATGATGTGAAAGTCATCTTGTTCACATCAATCAAAGACATATGATAGAAGGTGGGTCTGATCATGAATAATCATGTGATTTACCTGAGAAGACAAAGACCCGCACAAAGACTTGCATAATGAGCCTTTCAATCAGGAATGTGGCTGAGAGGGAATTACTGCAATACAATGCAGATGCAAATGTTCGTTATCTGAGTCACGTTTTTCCTCTGAGGACAAAGTAAACTCTTCATCGCTGTCTGGAACATACAAAGCACTTCTTCACCCATGTAACGTGCCATCATCCAAACGCACAGAAAAAGTGAGTAAATTCTATGATGAAGTTTAACATTTCATGCCATATCTCTGGGGCGTGCACAGAATTATCTGGCTTACCTCAGATTATTTCCTTCCGTATAAACTATAAAATCCTCCTTCTCACCTACAAAGCCCTCCACTCTATTGCCCCACCATACATCACTGATCTACTTCACATCTATTCTCCACTTCGTACTCTCCGTTCCTCCAGTTCCACCCTCCTCTGCACCCCTACAGTGCGCCTGGCCACCATGGGCGCTAGATCCTTCAGCCACACTGCGCCCCGCCTTTGGAACATTCTCCCTCATCGCATCCGGTCGTCTCCGGACTTATCAACTTTTAAATCATCACTCAAAACGTATCTGTTCCGTATAGCGTTTTCCACCTAACTGTCTTAACTTCTCAAAGCAGCCCGTGATGTTCTACCACCCTCCGCCTATTTCATATTGTCTCATATTGTTTCATATTTGTTGTTCTGTCATCTGGGTTTCTGTGTTTCAATTTGCTCTTGCTGTACATCGCCCACTTCCTGGATGCTCCGCACTTTTGCCTTTACATTCTGGCCCTCTGTTAATGCATTGTTGATTTTATTGTTGTTTTAATGCACTCTATGTATTTCATGCTGTATGCTTCCTTTTTCTCTCTGTAAGGTGACCTTGAGTGTTTGAAAGGCGCCATGAAATAAAATGTATTATTATTATTATTATTATTATATGAACAGTGCACTCCTGCACAGGCAGGATCACATTAGCTATAATGAGGTGAGACATGAGAAAACGTACCGCTACTTACGTTCATACGGATTAAATGTCATGTCATGTCTTGTCATTGCATTGCCCACTTTACAGGCTTTGGTAAGCAATTAGTTCAGCAGCCTGTGCAGACAGATGAGAAGGCAATTTTTTTCCTTCAAATGAAAAGGCAAACCAGTACTGGCTGTCCCGGTGTACAGGGACAGAAAAGAAAGCACTGGCCAAATCTGCTACTGAAAATTGAGCTGAATGTGGAGTTACCAGAGACAAGATGGTTTGAGGATTATTTACTGTAACACACTGGAAAAAGCAACAAGCGTGATTGATTTGTAGGCTCTTTCGTTTATTCAGCCAGCAGTTTTACATATCTCACCACAGTTCTGTGCAACACAACATTGGGTGAACTACTACTAACTCTAACTCATTATCTCTTTCAGGTCTGCGCTCAAGATTTCCATCTGTCTACTGCCACCAACTGGACACCCATTGCGTAGCTGTGAGTATGCAAAATTGTATGCATGTACTGAATATTTTAACATAAATAAAACAATAACTGTTGAACAGACATTACAAAGAAAAATGTATATATTTGAAGGGCCTAGCTTTTTATACAACAATTAATCTATCAATATACATATTCTAGATTTCTCCACATTCTCTGCTACAAAATAGAATGTAGTTATTATAATGTAGTATTCACCCATGAGTTTACTTCTTAGATCTGAGTCAGTGACACAAAAGTACTCGTGCCATACATTCACATGCCACACACATTTATCTCCTTTTTCCATGCAGTGTGTTTACAGCAGACATCACTGTGCACCTTGACCTTCTACCACCATCACTGTTCATCAACAGGAATCTGTACTTTCACTGAAGGAATCTAACCTTGAACCGTAGAAACAAATCTACTTTGTAAGTGTTTTCTTCCGGAATTTCTTCTTCTTTTCTTCCCATTGAAACACTAAAATATTAAATTAATTGTGCTCTTGTTTTAATTCAACTTATCAATCAAATTGATTAAACTACTAGTTGGAATTCTCATCTAAATAACATTCTAGCTAGTACTCATTTCCTCTCCATTTAATTCAACAGCTTACCCATCTACAATGCTAGGCTGACCTAGGGTATGTATGTAAACATTTTTTTGTTTTTCTGTTTCTCAAAGGATACAGTGGGTACGGAAAGTATTCAGACCCCTTTACATTTTTCACTCTTTGTGTCATTGCAGCCATTTGCCAAAATCAAAAAAGTTCATTTTATTTCTCATTAATGTGCACTCAGCACCCCATCTTGACAGAAAAAAACAGAAATGTAGAAATTTTTGCAAATTTATTAAAAAAGAAAAAACTGAAATTGGTCATAAGTATTCAGACCCTGTGCTCAGTATTGAGTAGAAGCACCCTTTTGAGCTAGTACAGCCATGAGTCTTCTTGGGAATGATGCAACAAGTTTTTCACACCTGGATTTGGGGATCCTCTGCCATTCTTCCTTGCAGATCCTCTCCAGTTTTGTCAGGGTGGATGGTGAACGTTGAGAGATGCCAGAGATGCTCAATTGGGTTTAGGTCAGGGCTCTGGCTGGGCCAGTCACAGAGTTGTTCCGAAGCCACTCCTTTGTTATTTTAGCTGTGTGCTTAGGGTCATTGTCCTGTTGAAAGGTGAACCTTCGGCCCAGTCTGAGGTCCTGAGCACTCTGGAAGAGGTTTTCTTCCAAGATATCTCTGTACTTGGCCGCATTCATCTTTCCTTCAATTGCAACCAGTCGTCCTGTCCCTGCAGCTGAAAAACACCCCCACAACATGATGCTCCCACCACCATGTTTCACTGTAGGGATTGTATTGGACAGGGGATGAGCAGTGCCTGGTTTTCTCCACACATACCGCTTAGAATTAACGCCAAAAAGTTCAATCTTGGTCTCATCAGACCAGAGAATCTTATTTCTCATAGTCTGGGAGTCCTTCATGTCGTTTTTGACAAACTCTATGCCGGCTTTCATGTGTCTTGCACTGAGGAGAGGCTTCCATTGGGCCCCTCTGCCATAAAGCCCCCGACTGGTGGAGGGCTGCAGTGATAGTTAACTTTGTGGAACTTTCTCCCGTCTCGCTAATGCATCTCTGGAGCTCAGCCACAGTGATCTTTGGGTTCTTCTTTACCTCTCTCACCAAGGCTCTTCTCCCACGATTGCTCAGTTTGGCTGGACGGCCAGGTCTAGGAAGAGTTCTGGTCATCCCAAACTTTTTCCATTTGAGGATTATGTAGGCCACTGTGCTTTTAGGAACCTTGAGTGCTGCAGAAATTCTTTTGTAACCTTGGCCAGATCTGTGCCTTGCCACAATTCTGTCTCTGAGCTCCTTGGGCAGTTCCTTCGACCTCATGATTCTCATTTGCTCTGACATGCACTGTGAGCTGTAAGGTCTTATATAGACAGGTGTGTGCCTTTCCTAATCAAGTCCAATCAGTTTAATTAAACACAGCTGGACTCCAATGAAGGAGCAGAACCATCTCAAGGAGGATCAGAAGAAATGGACAGCATGTGAGTTAAATATGAGTGTCACTGCAAAGGGTCTGAATACTTATGACCATGTGATATTTCAGTTTTTCTTTTTAAATAAATTTGCAAAAATTTCTACATTTCTGTTTTTTTCTGTCAAGATGGGGTGCTGAGTGTACATTAATGAGAAATAAAATGAACTTTTTTGATTTTGGCAAATGGCTGCAATGACACAAAGAGTGAAAAATTTAAAGGGGTCTGAAAATACTTTCCGTACCCACTGTATGTTCTTTTGCAGGTTGGCTGTGAAGGAGTTTCTGTCACTCTCTTTAGCATCATCTATTTCTCCGATCTCTCCTCTCGAGCATGACACATCATCTTCTCCCTGTCCTGTTCCTTGCTCATCTTCCTCCTCTGGATCTGCATCGTTCAGCATCACTGTATTCTCCCAATGAGGTTCTGGAGGTTCTGACTGTAGATGCCTACTATCGTTTCGACTCTCTGTTGATTGACACTCTGACTAGGGTTCTCCAATCTTCACCATCTGAACTGTCACAGTGCATTTGATTTTCCTGTGTCAATGTTTTTCTAACGTTTTTTTCTTTTACAGGTCTTCCAGGTAGGTGTTTGTTTTCTACAGGTAAGTAATAGGTTTCTGTGCAGTATTTTTTGGTTTTCTTTTCCCATACGGCACAATCCTGGTACTTCTCCTGACTGATGACGTAAACTTGCTCTTCCCAGAATGGTCTGAGCTTCCCGGGCCTTTCCCCTTAAAGTTACAGACCAGTACTCTATTACCAGGGAATAATTCAGCTCCATGCGCTTTCTTGTCATACAGAACTCTTCCTCTTTCCTTCTCTTTGTTTGACACGCTTGAAGCCAACTTGTAAGGTTCCATCATTCTCTTCCTCCACCCCTCAGCATAGTCATGGTAAGAGGAGCTTTGGTCCTTCGCTGGAACACCAACCATGATATCAATGGGCAACCTGGGTGTACGGCCGAACAGGAGATAATAGGCTGCAAACCCTGTCACCTCATTTCTTGTACAGTTGTACGCATTCACAACCTTTGCGAGTGATGTCTTCCAGTCAGCTTTGGTGGTGTCGAGCAAGGTTCTCAGCATTGAGAGAAACGTTCGGTTAAACCATTCAACTTGCTCATTTCCCTGCGGGTGATACAGTGTTGTATGGGAGACTTGCCAGTTTCCTTCTCTGCAGCTGTCTTGGCGCTCTTGTTTCTACACGCATACGCTTGAGTGAACTGTGTAATGTGGTCCATCACAACTAAAATGTATTCATAACCTACACGTCTCCAGATGTCAAAAATCAATGGAGACCAACTCAAATGGATAAGTGGTGGTTGTATTAGTCAGAGGAGCTCAAGTCACTCTATTTGGACACTTGCTTCTCAGACAACTACAAACACGCGTGACATAGTGTTCCACTTCCCTTTGCATGTAGGGCCAATAAAATCGTTCACTGATCAGGTTCAGCACTCGTTCTGCCCCTAGGTGGCCCATGTCCTGATGTAACTCCTTATAAACAAGCTGGTGATATTTTTTTGGCAGGACCAGCTGATTGGTTGCTGTTTTACACAACAAGAGACCATGCTCATCTGAGTATAGTCTGGCTTTTTTCCCTCATCAGTTGTCAAGCCTCTTTGCCCTAGCTCTTGTTTGAGGGCTGTGATTTTGATTTTAGACACATCAGACACATTAGAACACAGTGAGAGGTTGGCTGGATTCCTCTACAAAACCCTGGTGATAGGCTTTGCCTTGATCAAGGACTGAAAACCAGGCACTGCCCACCAAGCTGTCAAGCATGTCCTGTATACGGGAGATGGGGTGTCTATCTGGAGTGGATTTCTTATTTAACTCCCGATAGTCACAACAGAGGCAGAGCGTTCCATCTGTCTTACTGTTACATGTCATAGGTTGATTTTGTGGTTTGTGTCCTTTTTTGTTCTGCCACTAGGAGCGTGGCTGGTGCCCATGGGTTGACTGAAGAGGATCCAGGTGGATGCTGGTGATTAGTGATCGTGACCTGGTTAAGACAATCATAGGAAAACACTCCCCTATAAGACAGGCAGGAGTGGATGTGCGGATGGAGGCGTGCCATGGGCATGGGCATGAGTGCTTCATGCTGCAAATTTGTTTGGGCCCCGTTATCTCTTTCTTTCCTTTTTCCTTGTCTGTAATTGATACAGTCCTGCTGTCACGGTGTTGTGAAGTGGAGACCAAGGTAAGACAGGGTACCCTTTACACTTTGCATACAAGTAGGAAGTTGTTTGTTAGACACTTTAGGGTAGAGGGTGAGTGCCTTCTCTATGTTTTGTATGCACTGCCATTTTGGTAGACAAGGTAGTCAGTTTTTTATTTTAGGATCTCTTTTGTTTATTAGTGGTTTAGCCAAGTGTCAGGTAGACCTGTGTTTTGTTTTGTTACTTTCATTTAGAGAGAGATGTATCCCATCACTCCACCACCCCCATGGTCTCCTACTTCACTCACTGTTGTTTCTCGTTTTGTGGCTAAGTCAGAATAATCCCATTTTGTTTTTAATCAACATCTCAGCTGTTCTTGCTTTCTCCCTGGGTTGTTAAGTTGTAACACTTACACACGCAGATTACTGGCGAAGAGTAGGGTGACTTTGATCTAGTAATCCATCCCCTATTCAACAGATCGTCCAGTATTCTTTAACCTCTTTGTGCAGTGGCTTTGGGACATACATGTATGTGTGCTTCACAGGTGTGGTATTATGGAGGTGGATTTTGAGCTAGAGAGATGGGATACATCCCGCATCACTGTCATTGCTGGCAAAGGCACCACTTTCCTCCCTTAAGAACTGTTTTACTTTCTGTTGCTGTTTGGGTGTTAGGTGGTCAATGCAAACAGGAGAGTCCCATAAGCATTCCGTCAGGATTTTCTGTAGACTGAGCAACTTTACTGGCTTTACGGGCTTTGAGTGGTGTGTGTGGTAGTCTCGCATGCACTCTCGCTGGATGGTTACTGGTATCACCTCAGCTGGGTAGAATGCCTTTACTGGCTGTATATGGCCCAGAACTGCACGTGGAGGCAGGTCAATGTCATGGACAGTATCGTTAATTACAGGAATGCAGACGCATGAACAAGTCCCTCTCTGGAGGCGGACAATGTTTTCCTCCACCCTCAATCCGCCACCATGCACACTCATCTGGCACAAACACGGCGTCTTGGTCAGATAATACAGGACCTGTTATGATGTAACATTTAACAGCTGTAGCCTGTTTCTTACAGTCGCAGGACAGGGCAGTACTCATGACTTTGGTTGTTACACTGGTAGGTTGCTTGATGCCATTGTTCAGAAGATACTCGATGACATTGTACTCAAGAATGGGCTCCTCTGCCACCCCATCATCACCAGATACTAATACAGGTACTTCCAACTCCAGCGGTGTGGCTTTTCCCAGCTTGAATGTCACTTCGACCTAGCTTTCAAACGGGATGACTGTTTGGTTTACTGCTCGACTGGTGAGATGCCCAGAACCGAGTATCTCTGCTAGGCTGCGTAGCGTGGTGTGTGGGAGATGTTCTTTTCTCCATTTTTCATTCATGAGACAAACTTGTGAGCCAGTATCCCATAATGCTTGCGTTGCCACACCATCGAAGAAACAGTTCACTAGGCATTTTTCTCCAATCAAATTAAGCAACTGTGCATTGTGTTTGGTGGATAGCTGATTAGCACTTACTGATCTGATGAGCTGTAGGTAGGTCTCCTTCTGCTTCACTGTTTCTTGGGCTTCCAACTGCTTGATGCTGTCACATAGGAGTACATTTTGTTGTTCCAACCACTGGGATAGTGTCATGTAAGCATATCATCATACTACTAGCTGAGTCCCTGTTTCTGTTCTTCCTACAGGTGGTCCCCTGCACCCTCTGGAAAGATGCCCACTTTGCCCACATTTAAAACAATGGTCACACTGATCACCTCTACCATGCTCCTGACACCCACACCATCCCCGCTTCCTTTCTTGGTGCTGTGTGGAACACTAAGCAGTCATCACTTTCCTCATTTCTCCAATTTCCTCCTTCAGCTGCTTGACAGCCTCATAGAGCTTAGAGTCTTTCTTGTCCATGACCTGCAGCGTTTTCAAAGCTTTTACTTGTGTGTGCATGGACTGTTCTTTACCTGCGGCAGAATGACTCATCCTGTCTTGGCTTTGATGTAATTCTGATTTGGGCATTTTTCTTGAACCTTTGTTGTCGTTCCCACTCAAGGCTTGCAGCTTTGTTCATCTTTGTGATGAGAACCTCATCTGTGACTTTAGGGTCATCAAGGCAGGCTTTGAGTTAGTATTTAATGTGGTCATTTGATAGGCCTGTCCCCAGCACACGTGGGAATCTACTCTGTATGAGATCTGGACTGAATGATTCTTCCCCATCAGGCTCTTGAGCAGCAGCTAACAGTCTTTCTTTTAATTCAATAGCTCAGATGAGGAAGTTGTGTGGTGAATCACGGCTCTCCTGAGTTATGTTTATCAGTCTATGGTATAGGTCGGTTGAGCTTTCTTCCTTATAATGGCCTTCTGATCTTCTGATAATCTGTCTTAATCTCCAGCATGTCACGCAGGCGTATACCTGGAGTGATTGCTCTGATCACAGCCTCAATGATTTCAGACTCTTTGTATCCTTTATTTATTCCAGCATCAATCTGGTGCATCAAGTTGTTGTATGACAGCTTATCTTTCTGTCCCTGTTCTCCTATTTTAATCTTAAAATCACATCAGATTCTGACTTCCGGAACTGCCTGCTGAGGTCGGGGGAACACAGGGGGACTTGGCACATCAGGATCTTTCAAACTCAAGAGTTGGATTTCATTTCTCAGCATACTTGTGGATAACTCGAAATGATGCTACAGTTCGATGTACTGTTTCTTTAAATATGCAAGCTCCACTGAATTCCTGTTTGTGTCGCCACTGCCATCTTGTACCACGCAGTTGTCGTATTGCATCATCTCACTGGCAAACTCTAACAAATCTTTCACGTTGATGGGCTACATCCTCTTCTTCTGTTTCTATAACATTCTCTACTGCTTCACTTATTAATCTGATCAGCGAGTGACGTTTGTCCCTCTGCCGACAATTTAGGATGCACACACACCTCTTGCAGTTGATCAAGCTGCAGCCAGAGTAATGCCTCGCTCAGCTGATCATGCAGCTGTTCTATGTCCATGTTCAGTGTTGCTGGAACTCACTCAAAACAGCATAGCTGATCCCATCCTCGTTGGCAGTATTTTGTAATACACTTGAAGAAAGCAACAAGTGTGATTGATATTTGGGTTCTTTCGTTTATTCATCCAGCAGTTTTTCAGCTCTCAGCACAGTTCTGTGCAACACAACATCATGTGAACTACTACTAACTCTAATTCTTTTTCTCTTTCAGGTCTGCTCTCAGGATTTTCATCTGGCTACTGCCACCCACTGGACACCCATCGCGTAGCTATGAGTATGCAAAAATGTATGGCCTAGCTTTTTATACAACAATTAATCTATCAATATACATATTCTACATTTCTCCACATTACTTCTGGCACTTGGGGGTGTATGGCTGCATTCATTGTCTGTAAATCTTGCACAAAGCGCCATTCAGTTGGTTGACCTTGATGTCTTATCTTTTTAACTGGAAAAATGGGAATGCACACTGGAGAATTCCCACATGGAATTATTATGCCAGCTTTTAACAAAGACTTGAACACAGGCTTTATATCATTGATGTCTTCCTGTTTTAAAGTGTACGTAGTGTAAAGTGTAAATATGGCCTATATTCTTTTCAATTTCCAATTTCAATTTTTTTTTTTTTTGCTATAATGCAAAGTCAGCATTGTCTTTTATTTCTGTACTTTATTCTTATATGTTTTGTTATGTCATGTTATGGCAAGAACTTGTGGATGACATTGTGGAGTCAAAAAATGTTTCACAATATCAGGTAGGTCTGATCAGCTGGCAGCCAAACGAGGTAGTGAGGCAGGACCACTGTGGATGAAAGCTTTTGAAAGTCATGGCATGCGTGTCAGAGAGTCAGCGATAACCAGCAAACTGCCATCAACTATTTGATGGCAAGTTGAAGTGAATTTCTGACTTATATTTATATTGCCAAACTGAAAGATAACCCATACTCATTACATGCCATTTTTTGGAGAAAAAAAAATCTTTTTATAAGAAACACTAGACAAGTCCAGGTGTAACATTGTCCAGTGATGTCAGCCTCCTTGTCTTTGAAGCCTTTTTTCATATAAAAGTGAAATATGAAATACACATTTTTCGCACATAATTCTCTGTTGTTTCTTAGTGACAAACCACACCTGCCAGGCCCTTAAAGCAACCAGACTAACTTTCTTTGTCTGTCTTTTGGGATCTCCATCATGACTTTTTGTGATAATTAGGATTGACATACTCTGAATTTGACTCTATACTCTATAAATCTGTTGGTTTTAATATGTTTTGTATATCTTTTGTATCCTAGTGGAATTAACCCAGCATAGGCTGTCGTGGCAAAAAAAGTAACTAGGAGGTAGAACTTAGGTTATAGGATGGCAAGTTTAATGGGCTGTCATAAGTTGGGTTTTTCTTAGTTCCAGTTTTGGACTCTTGTTTTGGTTAGTTTCCAGTTTTTCTCCTATGTTAATTATAGGTAGCTTTGTTTCTTGTTAGTCTATTAGTTTCACCTGTGATTATTAGTCTTGAGTTCTGTCTATATATACCCCTGTGTTTCCTTTGTTCTCTGTCGGAGCATTAGCATTGTAATGTAGCGTTGTGTTGATGCATGTTTGCAGCAGAATAAGGAGTTGTTATTTTGTGTCCGTTACGCCAAGTTGCGTTTCTGTTTCTGTCTGCCTGCCCATACACCATGTGGCCTTTTGGTTCCGTCTGCCTGCCTGTCCGCCGTGTGGCTGAGATAATTTGTTGTTTTTGCCTGAGCCCTGGAAGATCCAGGAAATAAAGAATTGGTTGTCCTGCACTTGGGTCCTCACCTCTCTGCCTTCAGCACATCACAACACCATTTCATGACATGGGGCAAAGCAGCAGAGTCACAGGCAGAGCATTCGTTCTGCAGAATGGGCCAATACTGATTGACACATGACAGGTAGGTAGGTAACAGCAGTCTTTTATACCTACTCAGCAGTTTCAATTTACACATCAGTCACACCTGTAAATCCCACCTGCATGACATATACACAAGTGAATACATAGGAGTCAGTAATGTAATTAGCAAGTTTGTGTGACTACCTGTCTTTTCTTTTGCTTCCTGCATTTCTCTCCTGAAATACAAAGCAGTGTCAAAAGTCTTTGTTGAATACAAAAAACAAACTCAACAAATGCCTTATGAGCATCACTTGGTGACAGTGGAGAGGAAAAACTCCCTTTAACAAAGGAAACCTCCAGCAGAACCAGGCTCAGTTTGTGTGGCCATCTGCCTCGACCCGTTGGGGTAAGTGGATAGAGGAGAGAGAAAATAACAGCAACAACAAATTGACATTGCGGGTTGGTGGGGCCAGTAACTGCACATCAGCAATATACAACTTCAGGACCAGGGACACCTGCAGCAGGTACAGAGAGAGAGAGAGAGAGGGAGAGAGCACAAAGTTAGTGACATTCAATGGTGGAATATACATGTGAGGGGGGAGGAGAGGAGGGGAGAGGTGAGGGGAAGGGAAGAGAGGGGAGAGTTAGGATAGTTTAGGGGAGCTCAGTGCACCGATGGTCCTCGGGCAGTCTAGGTCTATAGTAGCATAACTAAGGGATGGTTCAGGGTTACCTGAAGCCAGCCCTAACTATAAGCTTTGTCAAAAAGGAAGGTTTTAAGTCTAGCCTTAAAAGTACAGAGAGTGTCTTGGTCCTAAACCCAGACTGCAGGCTGGTTCCACAGGAGAGAGGAGCTTGATAGCTAAAGGCTCTGCCTCCCAGTCTGCTTTTGGAAACTCTGGGAACCACATATAAACCTGCACTCTGAGAGCAAAGTGCTCTATTGGGATCATGTGGTACTATGAGGTCTTTAAGGTATGAAGGAGCTTGATCAATGGAGGGATTTGTATGTGAGAAGAAGGATTTTAAATCCTATACTGTATTTTACAGGGAGAGAAGCTAATGTAGGAGAAATATGATCTCTTGATAGCTCCTGTCAGGACTCTGGCTTCAGCATTCTGGATTAACTGGAGGGTTTATGGAGTTACTGGGACATCCAGATAGTAATGAGTTACAGTAATGTACAGTAATGTACAGTAATGCTGTTTCCTCCTCCAGTCAGGGTATGTCTGGGCGGGGGTTGTTCGGTGTTGGAATACTCTTACAGTCGTTGGAGTGAACCCAGGAAGCACATCCACCTTTACTGCCATATTCAACGTCAGTAGCACATGATGTGGTTCGGTGAATCATCTCTGCATCCATTGTTTCCTCCGGTGGTCCTTGATGAGCATGTAGTCACCTGGTTTGAGATCATGCAGTGTGGTATCTGCAGGGCTAGACAGAGGTGCTTTCACCTGTGGACAAAGGGCTGAGAGAGAAGCAGAAAGCTTTGCACATAGTCTAACATCACATCTTCATGACTTCTACTCATTAGAGCTTGTTTGTTGTATGTATGTAAACTAGCACCATGGTAGTGCTTGGATCCATGTCAAACCTGTTTCTTCACAGCATTTTTTTAATTAGCTCTTCAGTATGCCATTCTTGTCGTTCTATTGCACCTGGAATTCTGTGGATAAGAAGAGCAGTGGTATTTCAATCAAACCCAAAATAGTCAGACAAATCTTTCAACCCTTTGTTGGCAAACCCAGGACCAGTGTCACTGCTGATCTTCTTTGGAATACCCCAAGTACAATGATGTCTCCGATTAGGGCTTTTGCTACTGTTGATGCATCCTGTTGGGAAGAATAGAAAACCTATACCCACTTGCTAACATGCAAACTATAGTCAAGGAATATTTCTTATTCTGGCATGGTGACAGTTCAATGAAATCAATAATCAATGTTGAAAGGGTGGGGAATGGCTTTGCAATGGCATTCTAATGGCACCAGAGGGATTATGTGCTGCATGGAGTATACATCTTCTGCAGTACTGAATATGTTGAAAAACCCCTGGTTTACCAGTGGGTATTACCATATGTACAACATTCCCTCCTTTGGATGCATGATCTTTACCATAGGCAAGCTTTGCATAGAGATGAAAATAAGCTTTAGGTAAACAGGTTTGTTGGCCCAGACAAAACAACCTTAATCTCCTTTTGCAATGTTGTGCCAGATTTTCTTCACAAATGTTTTTCAGATAGGCTTGCTAGTGGCTGCATGGTTGACAAGTCAAGCCTGTAGGTTGAGTTCCTGTAAAAGAGAAAGTTGAGTGAGGTGAAACATTTGACCCTGTCGTGGC